>NC_134105.1:51982272-52285303 GCF_040939455.1 Microcebus murinus | reverse complement strand
AAATATTAAAATTAATACATCTTTTTAGGAGAGCAAATGCAATACGTAGCAAGAGCCATAAAAACCACTAACTATACTTCTAGGAAGAAACTGAGCAGAGACTTATTATATAGTGAAAAGGAAAAAAAGTGGAAACAAACTTAAAATGCCCAATAATTGAAGAAGGTTAAGTAACCCAGAATTATAAATTGATAAAATATTATATAGCCATAAAAGGATATGAACAAAGACTATAAAACTACATTACAAAGTTTGTGTGATATAATGTTAAGTGCATTGTATATGTATATGTTGATCACAACAATGCAAAAAATTATGTAGTTATATAATATTGAGCAGAAGAATTCAAGAGACATATAAACTATAAGGGTAGCTGGTCTAAATTGTACACAGCATTTCTTCTGAGTAGAGGATTTTTTTGAGTAGTCTTTGGAATAGGAAAAATGCTGCTAGCATCAACGTAACACTTAAACTTTGTCTCTCTCGTTTTTTACTATGGCTCCAAAAGACGACCTGAACCTTGTAGTTGCCCATTGTCTCTCTTTTTATGTCCCTGAAGATATGGTTTTTTTCTTCTTGATAAACATGAACCTGTTTATTCAATAATTCAATTTAAATTATTAGACATTCAGTTACTCACTCTTTAGTGCGCCCATGAATTTCCCTCCTCTGGAACTCATGGCTACTGAGTGAAGACACACTCCCCCTTTTCTTCCGGGAATGAGCCACTGGGTCTTTAGCAATGTCCGACATCATCATAACCTGTGGAAAAAGACTTTTGGGAAATAGCAAAAGAGAGATCAGAAAATAGTTAATACAACAGAGACCCAAATAAAGTACAGATGCTTTTTCTACCATTTTTGAACCCCAGGAAGTGGGGTTTCCTCAAGAGCAATAGATATCATGTTATTCTGGCCAATATAGATGGAAATATGATAACTGTGAAAACGTTTGTTTATGCAATAATATACTTTACTCACATAAGCAGAGATTAAACTATAGCAAGAATGCTTAACTGGTGAAAAGGGAGAAGTTCACTGAGACGAGATAACCCATGTGTAATACTGTCCCACACCAGAAACCAGTGTTTGTTTGTTTTTTATTGACCTCCCGTTTAATCTAGACAAAATTTGCTAATGAATATTTGTTGTCGTCACTGTTACTTTAAATATTAAAATGAATCATCTTCCCCAAAAGGCTTTTTTTTTTCTTCAAGCAACAGTTATTTACTTTGTAAAGAGCAAATAGGACTTAACTTTTATAAAAGTAATTTACTGGAAACCCCACCCCCTTCTCACAAATGCTTGTTTAAAAGCTGGTGGCAGCCATGGACTTCCCAGAACTTAGACTATAACTCTAGTGCTCTCACTGCCTACCTACAGATTTAGGTATCTGAAAAAAGTGGAAACAAACTTAAAATGCCCAATAATTGAAGAAGGTTAAGTAACCCAGAATTATAAATTGATAAAATATTATATAGCCATAAAAGGATATGAACAAAGACTATAAAACTACATTACAAAGTTTGTGTGATATAATGTTAAGTGCATTGTATATGTATATGTTGATCACAACAATGCAAAAAATTATGTAGTTATATAATTTTGAGCAGAAGAATTCAAGAGACATATAAACTATAAGGGTAGCTGGTCTAAATTGTACACAGCATTTCTTCTGAGTAGAGGATTTTTTTGAGTAGTCTTTGGAATAGGAAAAATGCTGCTAGCATCAATGTAACACTTAAACTTTGTCTCTCTCGTTTTTTTACTATGGCTCCAAAAGACGACCTGAACCTTGTAGTTGCCCATTGTCTCTCTTTTTATGTCCCTGAAGATATAGTTAAAATTGTTAAAATTATTTCATAGTCTGTAAATCTGAGAGCCCTAACCAGGGGACACTCTGCTAGACACTAAGACATAGAACTGATATACAGTCCCTGCCTTCAAAGAGCTGGCAGTTGAGGGGGTAGGGAAGACAGCACACCCTAAAACCCAGTGTCAGGACAGAGGCACTGTGTGTTGGAGAGGGAGGCCGTGTGGTGTGAATGTGTGTGATTGTGTGTCTGTGTGTGTGTACGTGAGTGTGAGCATCCCTTTGTGTGTGTCTGTGTGTGTGTGTATGAGGGCGAGTGTGTCTGTGAGTGTGGAAAGAGACTCACTGAGCCTGATTAAGCGGGTCCCTCAGGTCCTGTTCTAAAGACACGCAGACGTTGGCTGCGGCTGTTCCCAAAGCTTCTCAGCAGGCTGCCTTCCTCGCCAGAAAGGCCGGAGTTGGAACCTGGAGGTGCCCAGGGCGCGGCCAGCCACAGGAAGACGTGCCTCCCAGGACTCCCGCGCTCAGGCTCCAGCGGGTGGCCGTGCTGGCCGGCTCAGCCACTTGGGGTGGGGGCGTGGACCCAAGACCGACGCCCACTTCCAGTTCCCAAATTTCGGGTCACTTTTTCTTATTTGCAAGAGGAGTAAGGCGGCGGAGAGATCGCAGGGCCGCTCCCTTCCCAGCTCCCTCTCGTCCCTTCGGCCCCCGGCGCACTAGGGAGGGAGCGCCCTCACCTGCAGCAGGGCTGGGGCGGCGGGGCCTCCGGACCGCGGGCTCCTCCACTGCGGACAGGGCGCGCCGCGCGGCTCGCGCCTGCCCGGCCTCCTCTGCCCGCGGCCCGCGCACCCCCGCACCCCGCCGCCGGTCTCCAGGGCGACTTGAAACAGCGCTCTCGGCCCGCCCCGGCCGCACTTGGCCGCTATGTGGTCCTCTGAGCTGCTGTGAGGATGCAAAGGATCTCTCCCTCGCTGCCTGCAGAGGGCCGCCCTGAGCCCCGCGGCGCCCTGGGTGGCGGCGAGCTGCAGGGGAGCCGCTGTGTTCTAAATCGAGCGGGACGCTGGGGACTAAAGATGCAGCCCCGAGGGTCCTTCCGCAGGTCTCTTTTCTCGCTGGCGTCAGGGCAGCAGGGGGAAGTGCAGCGGTTCCCTGGGACAGGAAATCCGAGGCACAAAGAGAAAGTAAAGCAGCCCCCTCCTCCACGCTTTCCACCTCTCCCCTCCAAGGCACCCACGGTGGATAGCAGGGATGACGGAGCGCTTGCATTCGCCAGATACTGACAACCGGTTTAGTTTGCTCCAGTTGCCCCAACAACTCTTGTCAAGAAAGGATTGTTCTCCGTTTACACATTTGGAAAACTGAGTTGCTAAGATGCTAAATAATAGGCCTGGGGGCCCTCTGAGCTCATGGTCTTCACTCCTGGGCGTCACAAACCGGGCTGGGCTCCCTCACCTTCCTCAACCCGACTTTTCCCAGCTCTGAAATGGAGACCGTTTAGGGTTGAGGACCTACTACCTGCCATAACTATTAATAATAGGCCCTTCCTCCACCTTAGTAACTAACCCCTTCCTAAACCCGTTGGTCCTTCTCAAACCAAAAACAAACAAAAGAAACCCTTTAGGGGCAATCATTGGGGCTGAAAGTCAGGTATGGCCTCCAGGCACCTGCCCCAGCTGACATAGCAATACACAGCGATTACAGTAGAGCGCAGTGTTAGGACAGCGTGAGGAGAAGAGCATTAAAGTTTTCCATCCATCGCAATCCTCATTCACAGAAAGATGAGAACAGGAAAGGATTGTTGATTGAATATCAACTACGAACCAGGTAAGAATTGCTAGGTGACTGCTGAAAGTATCTCATTTAATCTGTTCAATGACTGTATGATATAGGGGACGTTACTCCATATTTTTTTTTTTTAAAAAGATAAGGAAATGGAGAATCATTGAGTAACATGCTCAGGCCTGTAGTTAAATTACAGAGCTGGGATTTGTCGCGCTCTAAAGCCCTTGACGGTCGCCAGATTTTTGGTCCGTCGTCCCCACCCTACACAGTCAATGAAATTTTCCAGAAATGTGGGTAAACTTTTCAGAATCTGACAAAAAAAAAAGAGGTTCACGCTCATTTTTTCAATATTTTTCATTTATTTTCCAGGAAAAAAAAAATCACATTTCAATAACAACTTACTCACATATAGAATTAAACTTTGTTCTGAAATGGGAACCCCAGACGCAGTAATGTGCCATGGTGATAATTGCATATTTAGGATTTTGTGAAATGGGTGATTGGGAAAATTATGAAGAAAAAACATTTATAAAAATCATTATTTACAAAAAAGTGATATCCATACTTTTTTTTTTAACTTATAAGGCAATTAATGTTAAGATGGTCTCAAGATTATCTTCAACGAGTCAATGCCCCACATTTGTATCACCATTGCTCAGCAGAGAGCTTTGCCACAGTTCTATGAAAGAACAAATCTTTGCTTCTTTTGCTGGTTTTCTCTTGAGCACAGCATAGAAGAAATAAAGCTGTCATCACAGACTAAGCAGTAACAGCTATCAAAATCAAGTATATACTCTATCGAATTGGACATGTAGGAAAAAAGGCCAGGCACCAACATTTTGACTAAATTGAAAAAGTATCTTGTGTATTTTAATCCACAGTTCCTTTTATGAATATTTAATGACCAAGGTAGTTTGTGAAATTATATACTCAGTACGAGATTATAAAGAAATTTAGTCTACTTTTGCTACACAGATCACAAGACAGAAAGGCTACCACCAAATCTAATTGCACACTGACAGCATTTTCCTTAGTTGATGGAATTTCATTACTTTTAGAAACACAGCAAAATTTCTCTGAGCTTCCTTTCCTAGTTTCTCTTATTGTTAAAGTACAAGTTAAAAAAAAATCAATGTTTTACATTGCCATTTAGTAGGAATTAACATTAAAATTAAAATTTGACCATTTCATTTATACAGATATTTTACTATACAAGTGAAAAACAAATGAAAATTCTTTTTACTTGAAACACATTTCAAACAGCTTAAAAAGCCAGCCCTATAAATTACTGCTTGGTCCATAGTGAAGTTCTACTCATAGATAAGATTAGCACATCATCATATGCTTAGCTTTTTCAAGAAAAATTATTCAGCAACAATTTTCCAATTCTGTTAGACAGAGAAAGAGAGAGAGAATATCAGACAGGAACCAATCTATCTAAGAATATCCATTTAAGAAAGCAAGAACTAAATACCATCCTGAAAAATCAGCAGAGGTGCAAGAATTTTCATCCTAGCAACTCTTAAGGAAAAGAAAAAAATTAAATTTGGATCTTGGGACAGTGATTCCTGTGATAATTATTTGGTGTGTTATTTAAAATAGTTTAAAGTGATGTATGAATAACATTAAGCATTTATTTTGCCAGAAAAAAAATGTCACCAAAGGAATATAAAACTGAATGAGGGAGATGAAATTAACATTTGCATGGTATTCTCATTCAATGGAACATTTTAAAATTATAAATGGCTTAGGATCTATCAGGCTGAGTCACAAACTGAATGAATTAAAAATTAAACTATAGTAGAGAAATGTAAAGTGATTCAGCTTTATTCTTTTCTATCTGATAACAGAAAATTTACCCAGGAAGTTTTTAAAGGAACATTGTTGATTTTGCATAAAAAGAACTGATTTGCAAAATAAAGCAAAGCAAAAAAAAATGTAAAAGGCTCATTAGAAGAGTGTAGAATCTTGCAAAATCTGCATAAAACAGTGCATTGCTCTTAGTTTTAACTAAAATGTTTCTCATATAATTTCTAACAAGCTTATGTAAAAATACTGTCAACATTGACCTATCATGATTCAATTTCCTAAAGCTGTTTAATAAAATATTACAGAAGATTGTTCACTAGCATTAATTCCACACTGCAAAGATTTTGGAACATCTTAGACAGATAGGGGCCGATGTGTTAGTCTTAGGTGCAGGTCTTAAAAATAATACTTAAAAAATTAAAATAATGTCATTGTTTTGTTTTGAATATTTTAGATGATAAAGTTAAATTCACTAAGAGACACAGGTGACATTTAAAATAAAGAACAATTCATTTGAAATGGCAGAAATTCCCTCAAAGTTAAAATAAAATTCCAGAAGCATCTTTCCAAAGCATTCCTGGCTATATTATTTGTGGTTACTAAAAGGTATACAAACTAGTGTTAAGAGAAAACTTTTCCAAAGGTTTTTCAAGGTGAGCTTAGTCTTTTCCTGATCCAATAACTTTACTAAGCTTCATCAAAGCATTCACATTCATTATTAATGTTCATGGAGTGAGGATTATAGTATAGGACCATTTGTTTTCATACCACAATGAACATTTGCCAGAACTACTAGACTTGACTTGGAAAATGCTGGAATATTGATAACTACAGTCCAAATATATTTTACTTCTTTACTTTAAAGGGCCATTTAAAAATGCATTTGCTTTTTGTTGAAGCACCTTTTGTTTTCAAAGTTAAAGGTAGAGTTAGGACAGGCAATGTACTATTCTAGGGATAGAAGGAAGTAATCAGAAATACTATAAATAAAAGGAAAAATAGCTTTAGAAGTTAAACGTGGAGGATAAGTTATTATGCCCATGGTGAATGTCAACAAAGAGGTGCTTCTTTTTCATAGGCATACCCATATAGGATAGAAATCAGATTTTAAACATGAAGACCAATCAAGAAGTCTCACAGTGGTCAACTCCACATACTTTAAATTTGACATTCCTTCAAGAAAGATATTTATATTTTTAATTAAATATTAAAAATGCAACTCCAGTTTGCAGAAGATGATAGAACATCGAAGCACTGACACAAGAGAAAGACAACATTTTTTTCATTTTTTTAATATTTAGAGACTTAAGCAATGTACCCCTATCTCATTTTTATTCCATACACTCCATGGACAAAAAGCAATATAATAGTGGCCATATATAATTCATGAGTGGGAGAATGGCATTTAGATACTGTTTGCCCAATTTAAAAAAAAAACACCCTAAATAAGTAAGAAAAATACTATAAAGCCTCAAGAGAAAGTGCACACAGTAAAGGGTGGTGGAGTGGGGCATAGAATAGCCTCTTTAATCAATGTAACTTGGATTGATTTATTCACTCAGAGCAACAATTTAATTTGACTCATTGCACAGAAACATCATATTTAGTTATATTAACTTTTAAAACTATATTTAGAGATCACTCTCATTTTGATATTATTAAAACATCATGCTTCTATTTAAAAAAATTGCTGATTACAAAAGCATGTGGCAAAATGAGTTCATTTAGACTGAATGGGATTTTGCTCAAATGCATAATCTTTTGGGAAAGACAAAGTTTAAACCTAGACACACACACACACACACACACACACACATTGATCTGCATATTTTACTGTATTGTTCAACTTTAATTGACAGCCTGTGATTATTTTGAAAATATGCAAAAATAAAGATGATTGGTACAACTCTTTTAGAATAAGGCCGATCCATACTTGTAAAGTCAAAAGTCTCCCAGATTAAATAGGGTCAACTCACAAGTTAGAGGTCTGAGTGTCCCTTGCAAAGAAGGACTTTGTATTTGGAAGGAGTGACAGCTTGCAACCTCCCTACTACTTAAAGTCTTTTAAGACATTGAAGAAAAGGACAGAAATATGAGAGAATGCCTTTCAGGCTACTCCTAGACTGAGTTAGCATTAACAGAAGAACTCCAAGGAAAAGATAGAGATCTTCCTAGGAATAAACCCTTTTTATAAGCTTCGAGTAAGTAGACTGAATGAAAAGTAAACTCACTAGAAAAATGGTTTTCAACTTAGAATTGAATGCTTAAAATATGATATAATGTCAGAACAAAGAAGAACCATAGAGATCTAATAGATCATGATTCTCAAATTTTGAGTGTTTCTAAAAATACATATTCCCAAGTCCCATCCCTAGAAATCTACTGATTCAATATAAATTTATCAATGCCTACTACCTTCTAGGCCCTGGGGATAGTGTAGTAACTAAGCCAAAATCATTGCCCTCTTTTAACAATACAATGGTCCACAAATCATACTGATTCTTTTTCCATGATTTTGTCATCAGAATTATCCTTATTTTGCTATTAGTTTTTCATTGCACCTATTACCTTGGCATTCACATAGAGTGTATACCATAGAATAAAACAGAAGATTTTTTTTTCCAGAATGGACAAAGTAAAACAGATCAAGCTGTTCCCTTTACAGTCAAGATAACTAGGTTACTTCCAGCTGCAGTGTCACTTTGGGAAGATTAATCTATCTAAGCCTCAATGTCATCATTTGTAAAACAGGAATTAAAAAGCGTACCTACAATTTTTGGATTGATAAAAGGACTAAATCCTTATACTATCTGTAGTGACTGGTACATGGTGAGCATTTTATATATCAATTAAATATTTAATATATCAATTTTTATTATATATCATTTACTGTGATTATACAACTTTCCTCATAAAGTCTCAAAAAGTGATTTATCTGAGTAAAGTAGAATCATGGAACTTCAGAGTTGGAGGACACTATAGATCATTTTTGTGTTGTTATGGTGTTTAAACTGCTCTGGGGAGCTCAGTTGCAAACTGCTGGAGAAATTCCTTCATTGCTTTGAGCTATTGTGCCTAATAAAATTGATTTTATTAGGAAAAAAATCCTGTTGTCAAGAAAAGCTTGAACACCACTGTTGCTCTTAGTCCCTCATTCTGAAGATGAGACGTTGAAAAAGGCAGTGACTTGCTCACTGTCACACAGCAGGAGTTAGTGGTAGTGCTAATGTAGTCATCTGCTTCCTTGAAAAGATTTAGAAGTGGAAATAGAAATGGAATTATGGCCTCATTTTGCAGACTGAGACTGAATAAAAATACATAAGACAAACGAAAAATTCTGTTGTTTGAGTGATGCCTATCTATTCATGCAAAACCATCAGAACTGTGGACATCCTTTCTTTACAGGTGAAATACCATATCAAATACCATACAGTGAATCTTCATTTTGGCTGTAAGTGTAGAGAAGAACAGAGATTTAAAAATGATTAAAAATTTAAGCTTAGCAATTCTAAAGTCCAATTATGATAAAATTCAGACTAATTCTTAATAAGAATTTATTTTTATAAGTTTCATGAAAATAGGGAATTTATTTGAAAAGAAAAACATACTTTCAGGCCAGGCGTGGTGACTTACACCTGTAATCCTAGCACTCTGGGAGGCAGAGGTGGGAGGATTGCTCAAGGTCAGGAATTGGAAACCAGCCTGAGCAAGAGCGAGACCCCGCCTCTACTAAAAACAGAAAGAAAGTAATTGGCCAACTAAAAATATATAGTAAAAAATTAGCCGGGCATGGTGGCACATGCCTGTAGTCCCAGCTACTCGAGAGGCTGAGACAGAAGGATTGCTTGAGCCCAGGAGTTTGAGGTTGCTGTGAGCTAGGTTGACGCCACGACACTCTAGCCCGGGCAACAGAGTGAGACTCTGTCTCAAAAAAAACACAACAAAACAAAAACATACTTTCCATGTTGCCAAAATAAAGCAGTATCATCCATGCTTTCCATCTTGCTAAAGCAGAACCTTGTTAATTATTATGTTCAAGAAATGGTGTACTGGTTAACTAGAACGCTTTCTTTTTATTTTAATCCCTGGTACTGAAAATTGTCTTACTCTGCACTGGTCTATTTTGTGCTGACTTGAGAACTGATAGTGAATCTGACTTAATATGTCGTTGATAACTGAGACCCTTCCATTGTGTAGGACCATTTTTCAGAACATGAATTCTTATTCTACAGTACTGTGGATATAGATGTCATGGGAGATTATAACCTATAATATTAAAAAACAAAACAAAACACCAAAATCTAAATCCCTGATTCAGGCTTATTATGTTATTATAACATTTGATTTCTTTTCCGAAAGGTGAAGGATACATTCCCTATTGAAGTTCTGGCTACTTAAAGTCTAATCACTTTGAAATCACTAACACCCATTCTGTTTCATAAAGAACAATTAAGGGATCATAGGATTTCTTCATAGTTTCAAATTTAGTTCTTGGAAACATTTGGATAATGTTAGAGATTATTGTAATCTATGGTTTTAATTACATTTTTACAATATCAACAAAATTATTCTTTGGGGAAAAAACCTTGTGTTTAATTAATGATTCATTCTAGCGCTATATAAAACAAAACAAAACAAAATAGAGAAAGACATGAGAACCAGTCATATTTACACATTTTTAATATGCTTTATGTTAATATTCATTACGTTTTTTCATGAACTGATTACTTAAAACACATTTTGATATTCATATGCTGGATAATTCTCAATTATCTTCTGCTTACTCTCCACTGGTTTTAGTGTTCCAAATTTCCCCATGTTTCATGGAATTTAAAATTTTGCATTTTCTACTTTGGTTCCAAAACCAAATTGAATATCTTCACATAAATGAGTTTATTAGTTTGTTCAAAAAAACTTCAACACTAGACTGCTTTGGGGAGCTAACTGAGAGTTTGTTTGAATGGTAAAAATTCTACCAAGGTAAAACAGGTCATTTTGAACATTCTTTTGGTAGCAAGAACTGATTGAAGAGTACAAATGTTAATTTAAAAAGTTCCACTATAAACAATTGCCAGTCACAATCTCATTTTAAAAGTAAGACTTAAAAAATTTAATTTGATTCTAAAATTTAGAGGGGCTAAAGATTCTTTGTCAAATTTGAGTGTATATAAAACGAAATTTAGCAACTAATGATAAATATAACAACTTAATAATTATAGTTATGTACTAGTGTAACCTATAACAGGAATTGGTTTATGTTTAAAATAAGTTCTGTGACTTAACAGAAGACTAATGTTTTCAGATCTTAATGGGGGAAGGTTTTAGAGTTGAGACTCCTGAGGAAGTTCTCTCTGAATGCTCATATCATGGGGCTACACTGAGTGATTACAATTTTCATTATATCTTGCAACAATGAAATGACATAAATTTTTGATAACTCTCCTCTTGATTCTCCAAGAAAGGCAAAGATTTACAGTTTTATACAATGAATCTTAATCATCCAAAAGGAAATCTATTACACAATAATGTGAATAGAATTTCATTTATAAAGCTTATTTTTTCTTTCCCAAATGATATAAATGATGATTAAAATTCTCCTTCTAGATCTAAACAGGGGACTAAATTTTTTTTTCCTCTAAGATTCTTAGTCTCAGTGTTTTGATTCTGTGGGTGAAGAGGAAGACACAAGGTATCATTCCCTCATGCAAGATGAGAGAGACCATGTGCTCAGAGCAATTGTGCAAAAGTTGTCAACCAGTTCAATTATGGAAAGTCTTGAAATCTCAAAATTGCAATTTTGGTTTTAATCTCACTGACTATTCAGCAAGCTCCATATTTGCTAAACTGTAGAGAGAGGGGGAAGTAGTTAAGACTTCAACATCTTCTTTATTCTTGATTATAATTTAATATACTTAAACTTTAAATATGAATTGCTTTCCCTTTTTACACAAGTTATAAAAATAAGAGGCCCTGTTTACACATTTTGCATTTTTATGAAATTTGCAGTTTGAAAAAAAAGCTTTTTAAAAAGTGGTAATTAATGCTTTTCTTTGAATATACTGTAACCTTAGAATTTTTTTCTGAAATATTTATGAATTTAATCCACTAAACATTTGAAGATAGAATTTTTATTTAGTACTAGAGTAAAACATACTAAAGACTGAAGAAAAGTAAGTTTGTTTCTTTTTTTTTTTCTGGTTCCACTTAAGTTTCTTTATATGTGGCACCCCCTTTATGACAGCTATCAATATTATATTTAACTTTTATATATTGACAGAATGCAATCTACCTCTGTAAGCATTGTGCCATTCGACAGTACTACTATTAAATTTACATACCACAGTTTAAATTACATCCATTTCAGGAATGGTAAAATGCTAAAACTCAAGTGTCTAACTGCCTTACTGGAATGAGAGTACAATTTACAAATACAATAATTACATTTTAAAACCATTAACAATATTACACCTAGAAGTAAATACTGTAGGACTGCTCATCATGGTATTGTGTGAGGGAAATCATGGCTGAAAGTCACTGACTTCCTAGCTGATACATCCCAAGTGCAGATATTGGTTTGTTTTCATCAAACCAAAATTAAAACCTGTTTGTCATACAACAGTTCTTCACTATATGAATCCTCCAAATCCTTGCATAAGATTTTATCAGTTATCTGCCAAGTATTTTCCTGCAAAATAAAATAACATATCAACAGGTTATCTACTAGTTCAATAATGTGATTATTACATGAGTAAAATTTCAATTCCTCTTGCCTTACCCCTAGGAGCCGAATGCTGCATACTTTAGGGGTGCAATACTAATATAAAATACATAAAGCTTTTTAAGTTTTCAATTTTCCAGATCAACTAGTTGTTTTTTCACATTTTCATGGATCAACAATTTGCAGAGGTTTGGGTTGCCCAGAATGGGTTGGAAGATTTGTTTCTGATGATAATCCAACTTATTTTAGGACAGATACTAATATAATTTATTTTCCAACTTGAGTCATTTTTGAGAGCGAGAGGGGTATTAATTAATAATTACATCAGTACAGCAGTACAACAGACATAAAACCCAGGATTTGTCCCAGAAAATAACTGACAAGTATAATTACACTAGTATCAGAGAATCTGCCTCCCTAATTTAAAAAAAAAAACAAAAAACACCCTATTGTTTATGCCAAATAAAATCTGTCTCATGGCCACATTCAGTTCATGGGCAACCCGTTTTGATCTGTGGCCTAGATTCTTTGAGGTTATTATTCAAGTGAAATCTCCCAGATTTCAGCTAAGCCTGACAAGTCTACAATCTATGAAGTCCTGTTGGAGAACAAAAAGTTTTCATGGAGGAGATCAATTCAAAGGCAAACAGCATTTGTTTATCAGTAAAACAAAAGTAGAATTTACTTCATTAACCTCAGTATGCACATCAATATAATGGGAACAACTGGTCATCCCCACATAAGATATAAAGCCAGGAGAAGTAGATAGAGCCTTCTTGCTTTCTGATTTCTAGTTTATTCTCCTATTTTTTCCTTCATTCAACAGTTAGTTTGCTTTCTAATTAAAATGAATGTTGGGAGTGGGGAAAAGGAGGAGGCAAAAGATGAGAAAATGACAACCTATTCCTTCTTAAGGAAGAGTAAGACAACATAACTTTGCTAATGAAACTCAAGATACCTACTTACCTGCAGCAAACCTTTTCTTGATGAGTGAAAATCGATACCCTGCTCCAACAAGTTCAATGTCACACCCAGAAAGGGTGCTTCCTTCACTTGTGAACTGCACGACCAATGGGGAAGGTTTGCTTGGGCCTTCTGATAACTGAAATCTTGCCAACAAAGAACCCACTCCTGAAAAAAAAAAATTATTATAACAGTCAACTCAACAATCTGGTATAATTTTGGAAATTTTATTAAAAAGTTAACATACAGAATCATACTTACTAAGAAACAGTATGTGCTTCAGTGACAAAATGGTGATGAATAAAATTTATCATTAAATATTATGAGTGACTCTATTTGCACATTGGTAAAAGTGTAATTCAGCAAAATGGTACTTCAAAATATGGGGGCATGCTACTTGGAAGGCCGTGTATTTTCCAATGTATGATTAATATCAGAGGGAAAGGAAAAATATCTACCAGGGAGTGTGGGATTTGATTCAGGATGGAAACATGCTTCCTTAAAAGCTTGTCTCTGCATTAAGGATTGTCTGTTTGATGTGGAGTCTTGGTAGAAAAGGGGAAGAAGAGGATTCATTGAAGAATTATTTGCCTTTATTGACTGAAATAAGTAAATGCAGAAATGATGTGAAATATTTTGCTTATTTTTTGTGCCACATGTATTTTGGGTAAAGCTGGCTAATACCTAAAAGCTATTTCAGGGTTAGGTAAATATTAATAAAACAAGCCTGGGATTGCATTACCTCCATTTTCTGACTTCTGAGAAATATCAGGAATCTTCCACAATATTCTTTGTTGTTCAGCATTCCTAAGAATAAAATAGGTAAAAGGCTTTTGCATATAAGCAAGGATTTTTTGTTTAATGGATGCCATGTTTTTTTCCAGAAAATATTAATTTTTAAAAATGATCTTAGAAAGTTTAGCTGCAATTTAAAATTCTCTCTCTCTTCCCATGCACACATAAATTCTCTCATTTCCCTTTCCTTATTGTAACTAGCTTGAACATTGTGAGATAAACATTTTGAGGATAATGCGAGTTAAAAAAATTTTTTTTCGAACACATCTGCTGAAACAGGTAGATGGAAAATGTTAGTTAATCAATTAATTCAGGTAATTTAAGTTGGGAGTGTCATCAGGCTGACATTCAGTTTTAAAAAATTATTCTACTTTTTGCTCCTTACGGTCATAAGGAAAAGCTAGAGCATTCTTTCCAGAGCAAGTCCTTTATAATAGATGCCACGGGTACTTAGTAACTATTAAGTTTCTAGTTCCATACATTCCCTGGTGTGCTAGAAAATGAAACACTACGTTTCCCAGACTCCCTTGTAGTTATGGTCCTAGATGCAAGTTAGGTTCCACCAATCACATGCATGGGTTGAGATTTAGAAGACAGAAGGAAGGCAGAGGCCATTCTCCTGCTTTCCTGGCTGTTTTCCTCTGACCAGCAACTTAACTCAGAGGGGTAGGCATCTTCTAACAACAGGGGTCCAGTCCACACTCCAGTTTTGTGGGTTTTAAGAAGCAGTTAAGGAGGTGCCAGCAGGAGCTTTCTGGCCTTTGGATCAGAGTCACAGATGTTGGTTCTTGAATTCAGTAATTCCACTGGCAGCCTTCTAATTTCTCTCCTTGCCCCGGGTTGTGGCAGGCTGGTTCTGCAGAGTTCTGGAGATCCAGCCTGAATTCTGTTCCTCTAGCACTTCCACCATTGTGCAAGCACTGAAATCCCTGTTAAATTATTTTTTGCTTCAAATAGCTACAGCAGTTTCTGTTTCCTACCCTGACCCCTAATATACAGGCCTGCTGTGATCTCCCCCTGTGGGAAACACAAAAGCTAAGAAGTCTGGGACCCCTCCCACCAGACGGAGACCTTTGGTAAAGAGTAAGGCGACTGATGGCTCCTTACCAGACGGCCGGCGGGAGCACAGCCTGGAGCTTGGTTACTCCTCCATCGATGGGGACCAGGAACTGCACATTGTTGAGGGCCACGGCGGTGGTCATCGCATCCGTGTTGTATTTGTAATCTATGCGCAGGTCAGTGCTTGCAGGCTCACACCGCCAATTCACCGCCAGGTTCAGAGGCGTGGACTGTATGCCCTGGGCTGACACCTTGCCAAATGACAGGAAAGAGAATATTTAAGGCTAACCACTAAATGTTGTCAATTGCTATTCTTACCATATTTGCTCTTCAGAACAAACCAGGGAGTTAGGCAAGGCTGATGATGATTACTTCTTTGAAATTTATCAAAGTGAGGACTTGAACACAGGTCCTCTTAGAGGAAGTGCTACATTCTACTGTTAATTCTACTTAGAATCAACTGTGAGTTTGACCAAGAAAAAGCCACATTTGAAGAATCAACAAGAATTTGTCTTATCTAAAGACAATGATATTGACTTGAATTCTGGATCCACAGTGAAAAATTCCCAGTGTTATTATTTCTTGATTATTCATTGTGATGGTGAACAGATCTCTAGGAGAGTCTCCTTTCATAAGCTCACGCACACTGCAGGGACCATGTAGGTGGTGTCTATGTCCTGGGATTTTTATCCATGGAGCGTGAGTTTTGCTGATTTTGAAGTATATAAACAACTATCTAGGAAATGCCTGCACATATGGTCACCATCAAGAAGGTGCCTATCATCTTGCTCACTCTTGAGAAAGAATAAAAAAAAAAAAAAAAAAAAAAAAAAAAAAAAAAAGAAGGTGCCTTAAGGTAGGTTGAATTCACAAGGCAGGAGCAGTTGCTGCAGAAACCAGACCAGAAATGGGTTCTTTCATATGACAGATTAGGTTTTTGATGACAATTTTGGCTACTTAAATATTGTTAGCAGCATATTCCTTTCTGAAAATGAAGTTCTATTTAGAAATGTACTATCTAAAGTAGATCAACAACAGAGTAGGGCCACCCTCCCCCACCCCTTTTCTGCACTCCATCCTCAACTGTTGTTCTCAATAATAGTTCCCCTACCTGGGGAGGTGCTTTCTAGATACATGAAGGTGTGTTTTTGATTGTCCCAATTCCTGAAGAATGATGTTGGTGGCCAGAAACTAAATACGCTGAGATTTGAGGGCAATTCCACACAATGCTAGTTGTGCACACGCCCCCTCCCATTCCTTGCATTGTTGAAAACCAACAAAAACACAGCTAAACAGCAACAAAGGGGATTCTTCAGAGCACACTTTAAAACAAAATGACAGGTCTAGGGCTATTTACATTTCACAAAGTACTCTGAAATATATTAGGCTATTAGCTCCTTATGACAGCCTGTAAAATATCTAGGTAGGTATCATTATTGCCCTTATTTGCAGATGAGGAAACTGTGGTTCCAGGAGATTAAGTGTCCAAGGTCAGTGGCAAGCAGAAAGCCCACTTGATCCCGAAATTCAATCTCTTGCCTATACTTTAATACTTTACCCAAAGCTCATATTGCAATAGGTGAATTCTACTTTGTAGATTCACTTAATAACAAATATGGAGACTAAAAAAAAAATGCCACAAGATTTTAAAGTTTTAAAACACTTTTGTTTTTGAAGTGAAGATGTAGATGCAGTGTTTGTAAATAGAGTTCATGAAGGAAAACAACTACAGTTTGATTTTGATTTTCACACTTTGGGCGTGAGAACCATCCATGCCTGTGCCCTGAAATTTAATTTCTCATTTAAGGAAAAATGAGATTTAGAGTTTCCCTTTCTTACTCCTTTTCATTTCCCTCACAGCTTAAAACAGACACTAAATGTGTTTAAATATTTTGGGAAAAAAGGTAAATATCATGTGTTTTCTATTATATCTTAATTATAAAAGCAATGAATTTATGCCATACTATGTGTTTATTAATATTATCTATAATGTCCAAAGCTTAAGTGATCTGCTTTTCATAGGAAAAAAATTATATTCATTTGTGCTTTTGTAAAATGTATCATCATATAGATACTCCACTTTCAATGGTCTCCTTACAAAAATTTAAATGGTTTTCAAATCATAGGGTGCCTTAGAATCACTTGGGGAGCTTATAAAAAATACAGACATGTGAATACGTGAGTTGAATCTTGAGCCAATTAAATAAAAATCTCTGGGAGTGTCAGGGCCCAACATATATATATATTTTTTAAATGCATATATTCTTTCTAGCACCAATTCAGAATCAGCATTTGTTTATAAGCTCTTTGGTGATCAAAAAGTTCAGTCATGTTTGAGATGCATTGATTTTTATTAAAGTACAACTTTCCTCATCTTAAAAAAAACTGAACATATTTAACCACAAAAAATTATTACGAATACATTAAAAATATTAAGTGACATAAAGCAGGCAGAGAAAGACATTTTGTATGATTTCACTCTTAAATTGATCTAAAAAAGTTGCTTTCATAGAAGTAGAGATTAGAATGGTGGCTACCAGGGGCTGGGGTTGTTCAGGTGGGGTGGGGGTGGGGGCTCCTGTGGAGATGTTGATCAAAGGACATAAAATTTTAGCTAGACAGGAGGAGTAAGTTCAAGACATCTGTTGTATAATGTGGTTACTATAGTTACAATGTATTCTTGAAAAATGCTAAGTGGATGTGAAGTATTCTCATCAAAAAATGGTAACCATGTGAGTTAATGCATGTGTTAATCAGTTAAATTTAGTCATTTCACGATGTATTTATATTTCAAAATATCATGTTGTACATGATAAATACATACAATTTTATCAATTAAAAAAGTCTAGGAGGCCAAGTGCTGGAAATCAATGGGAGATTCAGGCACTGTAGAATTCTGACTTGAACAGGCTTATTCACTAGATCAGTAATAATCTGGGGTAAAGGCAATCCCATACACACATATGAGAAGGAAAGCTCTCATGTTTTATATTGTGTTGTATCAAATATTCTTTTACTATTGAGTTATTTTTTAATGTTTTATTAGAACTGTTTCATAGCACTGTTTTACTAGAAAAAAGATTGCTTATATTTAATCATTTTAAATAAGAGATTTTAGTACAATAATGCTCATTAACAAAATTATAGTCATCTAGTTCATCAATATTTATAATCTTAATTGATGTAATGTCTGGCAATTTCATTTTTGTGGCATGTTTCTCTGATTTTTAATATATTTTCTTGTAAGTTTAAACTATTAAGGGTATGTATAAATATTCTTGTCATTAGTCCCCAAGTAGTCTTTTAAGGTTTCCATTTTCTTATAGCTTTTAAACAATATTAAAAGAAATGTTACTTTATTTACTTTTATTTAATATTAGGTACTTTAGAATATAAATTTGTATGTGTAAGAGACATTCTGACCATATAAATAGGCTTACCTGATATTTGAGCATGTCCACATTATAATATGTAGCCTGGGGCTTTTGTTCAGACACTTTCTTTAGGTGAGTCATCAAATTTGGCATGTTTACCCAGAATTCCTTGGTATTGGCATCATTTTGTGTATTATCACTATTCAATTGGAAAGAAAAAATGATTAAGTAGCATTTTATAACATATGTAAACTATACAAGAAGCATCTTAGCGAATTTTCATCTGATTTCTACATCTGTCTTTGACAATCTGTAGAGATTATTAGGAATGTATTAGCAGTAGTGTAGTTTTAGCACAAATACAGTTCTGAATGGTGTTATCCTAATAGATTAAGACCCATGGGGAGGAGCTACTGTATGGCTATAAATCTCAGTGAGTACCCAGTAATGATGATAATTGGCTGCTTTAAAGAGTGAATAATTTATTAACTCAAACTTAATAGTCCTTTCTACATCAGCACAGTTTTCATCTAAATTAGCCAGTTAGTGCAATCAAGGAGCTGAATAGATTGATTTTCTTTTGAATTGACTTGACCAGTAGTTTCTTAGAAATTATCCAATTCAATATTTAGCCAAATGTAAACATGGTCTTTTTCACTAAGGAAAAAAGAGTGATACTAAAATTACTATACTACCTTTTTAGCATTCACAGTATTTCATCCAAGTGTATCTAACTCATAAGAAATGTCACTTCACTTACAAGATGATGCCAGAGTTTAAATGATAGTAATCGTGGTAGTTACAACAGAGAAGAAGCGTGAAGTCGAGACAAACTAAAGAGTTTTCTGTCCCTATGAAGTCATTAGCTTTGCTCAGAGGCCTGTCCACAGTACACTTTCCCAATCTCTCTTGCAAATGCTTGTCTCAATAATAAAAACAATTAGCCAAAAGTACACAAAGTATCTGCTTACTTCCCATGTAATGAATCCCCAAGTGATTCCGTAACTTGACACACAACTCCTTTACTGACACTTCACTTTGAGAATATCCTATATAATACAGTAATAGTAGTTATAATTTCTTGAGCACTTGTTATGTGCTAGGCATTATGAACTATTTCATTAAAATCTACCATTAAGAGTAAGAATTATTATTTTTTATTATTTTTTGGGGGACAGAGTCTCACTCTGTTGCCCAGACTAGATTGCCATGGCATCAGCCTAGCTCATGGCAACCTCAAACTCATGGGCTCAAGTGATCCTCCTGCCTCAGCCTCCGGAGTAGCTGGGACTACAGGCATGCGCCACCATGCCCGGCTAATTTTTTCTATATATTTTTTTAGTTGGTCAATTAATTTCTTTCTATTTTTAGCAGAGACGGGGTCTTGCTCTTGCTCAGGCTGGTTTCGAACTCCTAACCTTGAGCTATCCGCCTGCCTCGGCCTCCCAGAGTGCTAGGATTACAGGTGTGAGCCACTGTGCCCTGCCTGCAGAGTAAGAATTATTATTCTTGTTTTTAAAGATGGGCAAACTTGTTATAAAAAGAGAACTAGAGGTTGAGAAGAGAGAGGGTGATAGTGAAAAATGAGAAAGGCAGGTCAACAGTAAGTTGCTATGATTCAGACTCCACAAGTCAAACAAATCAAGAAAACTGAGTCAAAAAACATCAGGGCCTTAAAACTGCAATTTTTGGTCTGTCAGGAAGGAGTGGTCCAGTCTCAGTGTGACCGCTGTATTTCTGCTGTAACCTGATATAGGTTATTGAGGACAAAGCAAAGCTCTTGATTATGCAAATAGTGAAAGGAATGGAAAAGACTCCTGGCCCTTGAGATCTTTTCCCTGGTCAAGCTGAGCTAAGGATGCTAACTAAGGGCTTTCCTAGCTGTTTTTTATTTACAAGCATCTAAATTACTCCAAGCTGCCTGAGCTGTTGCTATGCAAGGAGGCAGGAGATAAGGTAATAGAGGGTTTGTGAAATTAAGTCGTTTGCTTAAGATCACACAGCTAATAAGTAACAGAGTCCAGATTCCAGCCCCGGTCGGTTGTACAGGTTATACCTTCCCACTATACCAAAGCAGAGGTTAGGAATTAATATCTAACAACATGTCATTAATTTATACTAAGTAGATCTGAATCATTGGGAAAATCTCAATTATACTATGTTTAAAGAAATGAATTTGCTGAGTTTGATAGCAAAATAAGCTAAGTCAGATGTCTGTGCTAATTTCTCAGAGAACGTACTTTAATAAATATTCAAGAAAGCTTTGCCAATCAAATGCTTACACAGAGACAGAATTCTTAAATGCTCAAGAAGTCTGAAGGATTCTTCAGTCTCATACGTGAGTTGACAATGGTTCCCAAATATCTTTTACAAGCAAACCCCCTTTGTAAGGCAAAAGTAGATGTAAATTTCAATTTGGCCCCTGTCACAGGGATTGCAAACCGAATGTTTCTGGAGGCCATGGTGCTAACCTAACCATGTCTTCAGTAAGCATAAAAGAGAATATGGGCTGAGTGTAAGATGATGAGACGCTAAAGCAATTGAGAATAATGTTCGATCATGCTTGGTCAACACTGCCTTTTAAAAATTAGGAATTGTGGTGGAGTGAAACTGCATAACAAAACCAAACAGGCTATATGTGACTAGCGTGTCACCCATTACAGCCCTGTTACAATGATCACATATTTAGAGTTAATAAGGTCTAAATTAATGAGGATACTTTTTGTTTTTTGGAAATAATAATTTAGGGGTTCATAGAATATTTTGTCAAGCAAAAACATTTTTAGTGATATTTAATTCAATTCAATTCATAAGACTGATACATTGATATATGTATATAACTTTTGCACATATGTCTAAGAACTTGGCAATATAACTGCCTGAAAATGCAATAAAAGCTGTAACTATCACATCAATCATATTTACAAACAAACTGGTGACATATGGGCACATAACTCCTAATTTCAGATGGAGGAACCTCAAAAAATAAAATTAATGGACTCAGTGTGCATATTGAAAACATGGAGGGAAACTGAAGTAAGAATTTGTTGAACTCCAATCTCAATCATTCTACACTTATTTTTCATCTTAATGGATGATCACTTCTTTTATGCTTTTAAACCTGGAGTCAAGATAGCCAGTTAAGCCACAGCAAGGACCAGGGGGAGGAGGTGAACTTGGTAATCACTGGAAATACCTGTGACTATTTTACCACCACTGGAATTAAGAATTCTCATTCAATCAAGAGAATGACTGACTAAATTGGTACCCAGATTCCAAATACCAACAACTTTTAGATATTTCTATATACACATCCGGCTTGACCAAATTCTTTGCGTTATGATCGAGTTGTTCATTCATGCAACAAATATTATTCAAGTCCTTACTAGACACCAGTCACAGTGGAAGGTTCTGGGGTTACAGTGGTAAACTAAAAAATGTGTTCCATTCCCTCATGGTTTGTACAGTTTTGTGGGAGAAATTGATAAATGAAGAAACACGACTAGATGTATGACTACTGATTGTAGGAAGGGCTACAAAGGAAAAGAATAGGGTACTTTGAGAGAGAATAACAAGGAGACATGATTTAGTTGGGGGCTTGTGGGTGGGTGTGGGAGGAGAATGGGATGGTCAGGGAAGGCGGAGTGGAGCTGAGTCCTGAAGGATGAGGAGGGTGAGTGGGAGCCAGGAGGAAGAAGGATGGAGATGGTATTGGAGGCAGAGGAAAGGAGCACTACAAAGCCCTGCTGTGGGAGGGGACTCAGCCTGTTTCTGAGATTGGCAGGTCAGGCAGGAAGGGGGGGATATGGGGACTATGAGAGAGAACAGAGAGGCAGCAAGGGTGTACTGATGACTCAGAGCCTCAGTAACAATGGTAACAAGCTTAGATTCTGGGCCAGGTGGGTTATGAATGAAGATGACCTGATTTACTGCATAAAAAGCCATCTGGCTGTTCGAATGTATTGGAGAGAGACAAGATTGGATTCATAGAGGGAAGGAGGGAAGCAATTGCAGTGTCCAGGGAAATGACAGTGGGCACATGGACAAGAGAGGCTGTGGTAAAGGAAAAAGAAAGGCCACTGCAGAGAGAGTTTTTAGATGGAGTATCAGGACTTCACGATGGAGAAGAAGCAGGTAAAGAATGACTCTTTCTGCCTCATCCATTGCAAATAATTAACTGGATATAATCAATCATTTTAAGTGCATGTATGTATGTATGTGTGACTATGATGCATAATAAAGACATCATATTCAGGCTAAATAGAAAATGTGAAAAGTCTATTTATATAAATAAATTTGCACGAGCTTCTTAGATATCATACATGTAAAGTTCCATCAAAACAATTATTACAATGAAATTATGTTTTAAAAAAGTGATTTTCAAGTTCATGTGAAGAGTAGCTCACAGTTCAAATATCCTTTGATTTAAAAAGAAGTTAATACAACAAAAGGATTTTATTCCTGTTATTGGGCTCATTCCCCACCATCCTTATCCATTATCTACTGATAATAAGTAAAACACAATGAGTAACTTGTCACTAATACAGATTTTATTACTCTAAATGTCTCTTTAAGCACTCTTTGAGATATTTGGCCATTAAAGTACATAAGTGCATATACAGTTACACATATACATACACAATCACCCACAGAAAACTTTGACAGCTGGTAAAGGTTCTATATCTGAATCTACTAGCCTTTATGAATGGTAGTAATTTCACTACAGTGCTACTCTCTTGCCTACGTATACTGCTCATCTAGGTACAAAATGCTAAGTTACAAACATCTCTAAAAAATTTATGCAAAATCATATTTACCAGCAGAGAAGTTGGGGATTTGGCAGGACGTGTTCTAACCTGCTGAAATTTATCACCCGAAAAGTCAGAGCAGCTGGGGATGGATTGTTGGCGAAGTGTCTGGTGATGCCGGCAGGAAAGGACAATACCATTTCTCCAGTAATCTTAACAATACATCTGGCATATCAAAACACACAAGAGGAAAGAGAGAGGAAACCCAGGTCAATACAGTTTGAATCAAAACAGTTGTGGAAAAAAAATTCTGCAACAATGTTAAACACCAGAAAAGATGAAAGGCAGGCTCTTACAATTCTACTCTCAACTATGAAACCATTTCTAATTTATCTGAGGGAGGTGCCAACTCAACGGTTAATACATCATAAAAGTGCCTGTTTTGGTAAATGTGCTTTGAGCTGAAAGAGAAATCTGATGTATTAACCATTGAGTTCACACCTCCCTCAGATAAATTGGAAATGGTTTCATAGTTGAGAGTAGAATTGTAAGAGCCTGCCTTTCATCTTTTCTGATGTTTAACATTGTTGCAGAAAAGTACAGCTTTTCTCTTTCTGTGGAAACGTCTACAGGTTTACCTTATGAATAGAATCATCTGCTGTGATTATTCTCTTACTGTGATTCCTGAATTTTTCCCAGTGCATTTGAAGATATTAAATTGCACAATGTTATCATGCTGTTTACTGGGATTTACTTTGGTTCTCTACTTTGGTTCTTCTATGACTAACACCTTGAGCATTTTCTTGCATGTACACATGAGGTAAAGTTTTTGGTTCCATCTTAACTAGCTCTTCATTCCATTAACTTATCAATTTGGTCAAAATTGTAAAATCAGTCAAGTAAGTTAACACAATGGGATGTTAGTTTGAAAGGAATAATAATCTTTTTTTTTTAAATGGGGCTTTATCACGATATAATTGACATGTAATAAAATGCACTTATTTACAGTGTAAAATTCCACAAGATTTTATGATGTGAAACCCTCAACCAATCAAAATAAGAAGCATTTCCATCATCCCTGAAAATTTTCTCATGCCTTTTGTAATCTCTCTCCTGCCCTTCCATTCCCCATCCCCAGGCAATCGCTAACATGCTTTCTGTCGCCATATGTGAGTTTGCACTTTCTAGAATTTTATACAACAGAATCATAAGGTATGTGTTTTGTGTGTGGGAGTGGTCAGGCTTTTCTCACTCAGCATAATTATTTTGAGATTCATCCATGTAGCTGTGTGCAACAATAGTTCATTCCTTTTTGTTGCTGTGTAATGTATGAATATACCACAGTTTAAAAAAATTCCATTGACCTACTGAAGAACATTTGGGTTCTTTCTAGGTTTTTGCCTATTACAAATAAAGATATGGTGAATATATGTGTACAGGTGTTTGTACAGACATAGGCCCTCATTTTTCTTGGCAAGTATAGAGGAGTGGAATCATTGAATCACTCAGTTGACAGGGGTACCTTTAACTTTTAAGGAACCTGTCCACCTGTTTTCTAAAGTGGGAAACACAGCTGTGCATGACAGAGTTTAGTTCTTGCACAGTCTCTCCAACACTTGGTAGTATATGTTGATACCAAACTGTTGATTACTATAGCTTTATCGTAGTTCTGAAATCAAATAATGTAAGTCCTCCAACTTTGAGGACTTTGTTCTTTTTCAAAGTTCTTTTGCCTATCGTAGGTCCTTTGCATTTTCATATGAAATTTATAATCGCTGTGTCAATTTCTACATAAAATCAATTTATTGCCTCTAAGCTCCAGTTCAACCTTGACTGCCTGCTCTGAGAAAATTAACAGGTCCTTTACGTACATTTTTTCTTTGCCAACCGGCACATGTTGAATTCTGTCAATAGAGGGTGCTCTCGAGACATTGCAGGAAGAAGGGGTGTTCCTTTTCCATTCCAGCACGCTTGCAATGCAGGCTCCTGCAGTGCACAGGGTTTATCTAGTGCCAGGCTCCTGCAGTGCAGGAGGCTGTGTGTAGCTCCTGCAGTGTGTGTGGCATCCCAAGAGTTAGAGTTTTGCAACCCACGTGACTTTGCCAGGCAGCTTTCCTATCATATGGCGCATGCAGTACAAATGGCTGGGCTGTCCCAGTGCCTAGGTCCTGCAATACAGATTGGGTTCTCTGGCTCCAGGCTCCTGCCATGGTTACACTTTTTTTACTGCCTGCTTCTGCAGTGCATGGTGGCCAGCAGTACCTCCTGCCCCCAGCTTTAGCTTCCTCTGGCACCTCCCTCAGCCACTTTTGTAGTGGAGTGCCTCAGTGAGACGCCTCCCCAAGAACAGATGGAAGTCTGCGCGCTCTCCCTATGTCATGCTTAGAAACTCTCAAGGAAATAAGCTGGAGCAACATAGCACACCTCGCCTCTCAGGGATCACTGTCCTCCACCTGAGGTCCAGTGTCTTGCAAATCATTGTTTCATGTATTTTGTCCATTTTTGAGTTGTTTGAGGTAGGAGGGTAAATTGGTCTGTTACTCTACCTTGGCCAAAAGCAGAAATTTCCCAAGACTTATTCTTTGGGAAACAGTAGATACTTAAAATGAGTGAGATTTTTCTATGACTTCCCTATACATTGGGATAACTGACTCTAGAACTTCTTCAGTTCTAAGTTAGGGAATGAACTTTCCAGGGAAACTGAGGTTAATATGAACACTTTGCTCATATCTGAGTATGGGGACTCTATTTTGTCCCATAGGCATCTTGTATACTGTATCAATCTGTGATTGATGAGACACACCTGGTTTAGGTGAGGTAGTCTCTGGTTCACATCCAAAATAGCTCATGTGAGGAGCTGCTATGGCCTTGTATGTATAATCCTGGGTTGGGGGAAGTAGTGGGGGACAGCTGAGCTTCTTAAAGTTGCCATGTGTCCCTCCCTTACTCAGATGTTAAATTGATCACTTTGTGCTGCTTTGAATGAGAATTTTGGTTTCTGGAATTTTGCACCATCATCTCCCCTGGACAGTATTGCTGATCTCCTAGTTTGGGTGCACACTACTATCTTTCTTCTCTACCTTTTAGATTCATCAACCTTGTTCATTTATGAGTGCTGAATTGGTTCTGAGCCTGGACTGCCCCTCCAGCTGAGTCTACTTTTGCTGTTTGTCAATATGTGGACATGCAGGATTTTATTTAGCAGCTCTAGAAGAACACAACAATTAGAGCACCTGTAAAATTAGATTGCAGCACCTATCATCACTCTGTATATTGTTGTTAGCAGGGATGACCCAAATGTTTTTTAACTGGTAGGGAATCTTCTCAGACTCCTTTCCAGATTGCTCAAAATGAGATCTAAGTGGTGTCTTGGTAGGGGACAAAGTTCCTTTTTTGAAAGCACATCAGGGGAGGAGGTGGCATTTATTAAGTCAACAAATATTTATTCACTCCTAACTATGCAAGATGTTATTTTATTTTATTTTATTTTTTTGAGCAGAGAGGCAATTGAAACATGAGCAAAACAGACCCCGCCTCCAAAGGGCTTGCAGTGCTGGGTAGAATATGAGAGAAGCAGTCCATATAGTCCAATAGAAGAAGCACTGAGGCTTCACAATTGTATTTCTGCACCTTGACTGTCAGAGTCAGACCTTTGCTGATTTATTAATATTAATCTATATGGTGTCTAAGTTGACCTGATATTTTATCTATAAACAATCTTTTCTATACTCAGGGAAAATCTTTTTTTTTTTTATCTTAATGATTGTTCCTATCAGTATGCAAGGTGGCTACATTTCCTGTGAGTTTGAATTATGAAAATTAAAAACAATGTGATATGGAAATATGAATAAATGCTTACTTTACAAATAAAATTTGAAATCATGTGAATACCCACAAGTGAAATATTTGTCAAGAACAGAAAAATTTCCACTCTGGAAGTCTGGGGTGGGAGGACCGCTTGAGGTCAGGAGTTCAAGACCAGCCTGAACAGGAGTGAGGCCTTGTCTCTACTAAAAATAGAAAAAGTTAGCCAGGCAAGGTGATGCAAGTCTGTAGTCCCAGCTACTTGGTAGGTTGAGGCAGGAGGATTGCTTGAGCCCAGGAATTTGAGGTTGCTGTGAGCCAGGCTGACACCACGGCACTCTAGCCCAGGAAACAGACTGAGACTCTGTCTCAAAAAAAAAAAAAAAAGAACAGAAAATTGAAGCCACCTGGCCAAGTGACTTATAAACTGGGTTTTCCCTATTGCCATAGGCAGCACCACATGATCTGGTCTACAGGAACACTGGCCAATTTTGGTCAGGAAATGTTGAATTTGAATCATGAGGTCATCAGAAATGCATCCTTCCCATAAAATGTGACTTCTATGTACTGCTTTGAAAACTAAGCCCAGAGCCCTCTTTTCAAGCATAACCTCTGTGTGTGTGTATATATATATATATATATATATATATATATATATGTATATCCAGCTTCTCTCATTTATAATCCTCTTTCACTGGCTTATGTACTAGGCAAAATCCTTTTCCATTATAAGAAAGTTCAAAGGAAAGCCTTTCTGAAGCTTTCCTTAATATCCTCTCTATCCAGCCTTCCTTAGTTTTTCCTTTTTCTGGGTTGCCCTGGACACATGTACAGATTTTTTTAGAGAATTATGTTCTAGATTTTTGTACATCTTATTTACTGCTCTGAAGGCAAGTACCGTGTCTTAGGCTCTGGGAAAGAAATGTGCCTAAGTTAGAACTCAGAACAGAGTAGGAACTCAATAAAATGTTTTTAAAATAAATCCATACATTTAACAAGTATATAGAGGATGCCTATATGATAAATCAGGCACCACGTAATGTGCTAAAATGGCTCATGACAAATACGACAAGCATGGTCTTTGTGCACATTTCTAGTTTAAACAGGGAGACAGATACTGAATAAATAATTAAAATATGATGAGAAGAGGATAGGATACAGCAGAGAAACCTAAGTTTTTCTAGGGGATAAGAGAATTAATCCTTGACCTTTATTTTTTTAGCACCAAGGTTGTTTAAATAGGAAGGAACTAATAACAGGAGATATGTTTCCCCAGCCAGTATGGAAGGTCAAAGAATTTTCTGCCTGTGCCCATGAGCTGTGGAGAAAGACTCAGATGTCAGAATACCTGTTGCAGGTGATCTGAATATTCAGAGAAAGAGGCATTTGAATGGATTATGTATCACAGTACATAGCAATTAAGGTGGTAGATTTCTGTTTCCAGTGTATGGTCTGAAATCAAATGGCTTTGATACAGTGTGAGAGGGAACCACAGGCAAAAACAAATCCAAATGCTTTTTTCTGCATCACTTCTTTATTTGATGCTGTGGTTGACTTTATTTCCACCCAGTGACAGACCTTGAGTTGTTTTGTTGAAAATGAATAACAAAGGAAGAGCAATTAAAATGATTCACTGCCTGGAGATGAAATTAAATATAGAAGAGTGTCACTTTATGATCTCTTCATAAATTTTAGGTTTCAGAATTTTAATAAAATATATTTGATCTTCCATAGACCAAGCATACAGGATATACTATAACTGATTATGACAATGTAATTGAAAACAGATTCCAATCTGTGGCTCATGACTATAATCCTAGCACTTTGGGAGGACTGCTTGAGGCTAAGAGTTTGAAACCACCCTGGGCAACACAGGAGAAGTTATCTCTATAAAACATAAAGTAATAATAATAAAAAAATAGTGCCTGTAGTCCTAGCTACTCAGGAGGCTGAGATAGGAGGATAACCTGAGCTCAAGAGTTTGAGGTTACAGTGAGCTATAATCACACTATAACTGCACTCCAGGCTGGGTGACAGAGCAAAACTCTGTCTAAAAAAAAAAAGAAAAAAGAAAGAAACCAACAAAGAAAGAAAAACAGATTCCATATATATCCTCAAGTCAAAGGCTCAGTTAACTTGGAAGGGTATAGGAAAAGTACTAATATTAATTTGGCTCGAGTGCTGCATTATTGGAATGCCATGGGACACTAGGCTCTCAGGTGTAGACCTCCCCCTCCCCATACACTTGTCATAGTGTGCTGGGTAACTGAACCAGGATGAAAACCCTGGTTTGTATTGTGACAGGCCCTCAAGGGACGGATAGGCTGCCATACCACTTCTTGGTATTAAAAATTTATTATTAAAATTCCCATTGCACCGTATCTACACTTCTAGGGTAAACTTTGTATTATATTTATGCACAAGTCACCAATGTATCTTCTATCTAGCACAATGGCAGGCACACAGTAGGCATTCTGTAAATGATAGGTGAGTCATTCAACTCCATTCATTCATCCATTCTAAGCTAGAATGGATGCTAAGCTATTTGGTATTAAGCTATTTTGTTCAATAGTGAACAAAACAGCCCAAATCTAGCTTTCATGGGGGAAGAAAGCTTACATTCTAGTGGGGGAAGAGACAGATAATGGACAACAGAAAAAGCATGTAAGATGTTAGGGAGGAGAGATATAAGGAAAGCAAAAGTGAGATAAGGAGGAAGGAAGTATTGAGAGGGGTGGGGGGGACTGTAGGGTGGCCAGGGCAGGTCTCTGATAAAGCTGCTGAAGAATCATCAACAAAGTATAGGGGGCGAGTCACTCAGATGTCTGGGAGAAGATGTTACTAAGGCAGAATGAGCAGCCAATGAAAGGCGCTGAGGTAGGGGTGGGGTAGGGTTGGGGTAGGGGCGATGGAGGAGAAACAGCCTTGAGGCCAGTGTGGCTCGCAAGAGGTGAATGGGGACAAGGATGGCGGCACAGTCAGGAACAAGGAGGGGGTGATGGAGATGAGAGGTGGGGTGGCCTCCGAGGTGGCTGGAGGCTGGAAGGACAGATCATGCAGGACCTTATAGAGCACTGTAGAGCATTCTGTTTTACTTGAACGAGATAGGAAGATTTTGAGCAGAGGAGTGACATGATACCTTAAGAATAGACTTGGGGTAGGGATGGGGTAGGGGAGTGGAAGTAGAAAGATCAGTTAGGTTCCTCTGAATAAATTAGTGAATGAATGAATGAAAGCCAATCAGGAAGCAGACAAAAAAGAATTCATTCTTGTGTGATTCCCAATGGTTTCCACTCAGGTGTATACATTCTCTCCACATTTTCCTGACTACTTTTTTTTTTTTTTTGAGACAGAGTCTTGGTCTGTCAGAGTGCAGTGGCGTCATCATAGCTCACTGAAAAACCTCAAACTCCTGGGCTCAAGTGATCCTCCTGCCACAGCCTCCTGAGCTGGAACTACAGGCATGCGCCACCACACCTGGCTAATTTTCTCCTATTTTTAGTAGACGGGGTCTCACTCTTGCTCAGGCTGGTCTCGACCTCCAGACCTCAAGCAATCCTCCAGCCTCCACCTCCCAGAGTGCTAGGATTACAGGCGTGGGCCACTGTGCCTGGTCCTACTCTCATTTTTTAAAAAGTGTGTTTCTACCTGCTTTTCTCAGTTCCGGCCAGTCTGAATTTTCTAAGGTATAGGTTGGCCAATGATAAGTAGTTCTTAGAACTGGAGTAACAGAAAGTTATGCAAATTCTCTGTCCCAAGAAGATTCTACACAACAAACATGTATATATAAAGCATATATACAAGCAAAGCTTGTGGTGTTTACTTGCTTTAACAGCTCAGACACATGCTCTATGTGAGGTAGCTTTTAATTTCTATTGATACGAGGAGATGGCAAATGGCCTTTGTGCTTTGAAGACGAAAGAGAAGTGACATGGGAGGAAGCAGAGCCCGTGGTGTTTGTTTTTCTACAGTATCTGGGTCTAGAATAAAACTTAGATGTTGTTGTTTAAAGAGACATGAGGTTGACAGATCCCAGTGGCTGGGTAGGACAGTTAAAGAAGGAGTTTTTAATTATATTGTTTTCCCACTACAGTATTGTTGGATTTAGAGTTTAAAACACTAGTATTTCTGAAGTGTAAGGAGAATTCACGCTTAGTTATACAAATTCCCACTTAAATATATGTGGAAATATATATAATCCAAGTTCTAATTATACTTATCACTGTTTCAAAAAAATTTTATAATGTAATCTAATGCTCTATATGCACATTTAATTTTTTCTGTCATTCTTATTGCCATAGATACTAAGGTTTTCCAAGCCCTACTCCTTATAAATAAAAAAAAAATTAACAGCAATTCTTCTCTCATCTAGGTTTGCCCTTTATTTTTTGATCAAATTTAGACCTGGAATTACATTAATGACACATGTGAAAACCAGTTAGACTGGGGTGTTTAATTTTCAGTGTAGACCACTAATCACTCAATCTTTCTTAGATTATGAATCTCTTTGTTAAAGTGATGAGTGCTATAGTCCCTCTCTATGGAAAAAAAAAAGCATACACATGCACACACACATAAGATATACAATATAATTTAGGAAATCCGTAGACTTCCTGAATCCTATCCATGGAATTCCTTATTAAAGAAAAGTATTTAATTATATTCAGGTCAAGTTTGTATTGATTGTCAGTTTGTATTGATTTAAGTGAAATCAAGCTCATGTAAACAGAGGGTAATGAATTTTTCCCTAACATTTTTATTTTGCTGTGATTATAACTTCTTCCTTTCTTCCTTACTGCCTGCCTTCCTGCCTTCCTTCCTGCCTTCCTGCCTTCCTTCCTGCCTTTTTGCCTGCTTTCCTGGCTGCCTTCATGCCTTCCTGCCTTCCTGCCCTCCTGCACTCCTGCCTTCCCTGTCAGTTTTTCCTTGCTTAGTAAGGGTAACATATAACTTACTCCCTTGCTACGCTGGGAGTTTTGGGAAAGTGTTTTTTCTTCCATGTTCTCATTCTGATGCATCATTGTTTCAATTTATATGTGGGTAATTTCCATGCAGAAAAGACTAAGACAATAAAAGAATGAACTGGATATTTACTTTTGTCAGACAAGAAAGTTTTCATTGTTGACAGTGTTGGTTTAGGGTTTTCTGTTACTTGTAACGAAAATTGAATCAAAGATTTCTGGATGGTAAGATCTTTTGATATAGTTTTTTAAAGCAGTGAGTTAATATTCCTAATTAAATTTTCTCCTCTATTCTAGGTGTGTCATCTACTATTGTTAACTGGATTTTTTTTTTTTTTGGCTTTAGGATAAGAAATGACAGTTATATTTAGGATGCCCCCCCCCCCCCAGGTAGGATAGAGCTGGGAGAATACAGCAGACTCAGTGCCAGGCTTACTTGCTTGGATCTGCTCCTTTGAAGTAGGCATTGACAGTTTCTGTAAACGCTGCTGCAACAGGGAGGGTATCCTGGGCTCCCATGGTTAGGGGGCTGGGTCCCCTGGAAGAACCTGCATAAAATGAAAAGCTTCCATTTATTACAGACATAGGAGACACCTTAGCATTTGTGAAACTAAAATCCATTCAAAGACTAAGGGATAAAATCTACACTTTAATATAAAATAAGTGCTAAGAACAAGTTTGTATATCCAACATAGAGCTCAAGTATTTAAAAAAAATATTTGGCTGGTTTACAGACAAACACACTTGAAATTACTTCAATTACGTATTTTACTACAGAAAAGAAAATCCAAGCAGAAGAAGGAAGTCACAGGGGTTTTCAAATGTTTTGCATAAACCATAAGGCAGTATTTGCATGACAGTTTGTACAGCAGGTGGCTAATAAAGAAAATTATTAGTTCCCTGATCGAGCATTCAACCTAATCCAATGCCAGTACTCAAAACTTTTCCCCCTGTTTCTTCATTTTGAAGAGACAAATATGCAAGGGGTGTCACATTACACGTTCTTTTGTGGATTATTTCCATTTCAAAAACCCCAATTACTCTCAGATCAAGTAGGCTCATGTCCCCAAACATACAGAACCAAAATGTGTACGTTGACTAAGCACAAACACATAAATGCACTAATTCACACTATCAAAAATAACAGCAGCTTTGGTGCTTATTGAACACCTGGTACCATGAATTATCGTATTTAAGTGCCACATCAGGAACAGGCATGGTAATTCTCATCTTAAAGAAGAGGTAACAGAAGATCCAAGAGGTAAGTGACTTGCCCAAGATAATATAGTTAGTTAAGTGGCAAAACAAAAATTCAAACCTAGATCTGTCCCCTTATAAAGCTCATGTTTTTCTCACTATACCGTACACTTTACCTAAAGGAAACATTTTCCCATATTGTTTTTGCTGTAATTTGTAGCTTCCAAACGGATCAAAGTTTAGGATTATTGTCTTCGTTATTGATCTCTAGGCATGGTACCAAAGAGTAAAGCTTTAGTAAGTAATTATTAAGGGCAGTATTTAATGATGTCACATGCTCATTACTTTCTTTTTCTACCACACAAAATACATTTACTTCTCCCCAGCCCTGGCATAGACTACGTAATTTAGTGTTATGCTTGTTTTCTTTTACCTTCAGTAACTTCTGTTCTCTTCTCTAGCTGTGAAAAAAATCTACCTTTTTTTTATACCTCCCTCCTCAATAAGGTTTTCTCAACCATTCTAGTCATGCTAGTCTCTTTTCTGTCTTTCCTTGGCTTTCAATATCTTGGATTTGGTAATTGGTCATTCATTTAAGAAACATTTGTTTAATATTTACTATGCATCAGGGACTATGGTAGGTGCTGGGGATTCAAAAATAAATTAAACATAGTCCTTGTCCTCAGTGAGTTACAGTTCAGTGTGCTGACTGTATCACTATCATCATCATCATCAACATTCACTACCAGCATTACCTCCATTGCCATTATTTGTTGCACACTTACTATGTTTTTTACATATATTACCTACATAAAGTGTATGAAATAAGTATTATCTTTGTTTTGCAGTTAATGGAACCCAAGCTCAAAGAGCTTATACTACTTGCTTGGTCCTGCATAGCTGGTATGCATAAAATTTAAGAGTGACACTCAGGTTTGTATGCATTCAAAGTTTAGGCTCTGAGGACTGAATCATTTTGCCTCCTCAGTAGGCAATTACAGTACCATTTGGGGGCAAGCAGACAATTATATTACTATTGGGTGAGTCTTAAGTTGAAGCATGTATGTCTAAGTCTCTGCTGCCCACAGGACTTCAAGTTTTTAAAAGGAAGAAACTGTGGCATAAGCTTATTTTGTGGGACTTCTACAGTCCCTAAAACAGAGCCAGGATTATACTGACCTTTCATTAAATGCATGTGAAATTATTCACTGTTGGATCTCAAAAAAAGTAAAGTTTATGCACATCTATAAATAATGAAGGCACAATAAACAGAAGCCATTATTTTGTGATACTGTTGCTCAGTTTATTTGCTCACTCATTAGTTCCAATTCCAATATTTATGGAGTGACTACTAGATTCTGGAGGAGAAGAGCTTCCCTAACTGCTGGTTAAAACTGGACCAGAGTGGTCAGAGGGCTGCGCTGTTACCATTATATCAGGGTCATGGCCACCATGTAACTGCAACTTGGAGTTGGTTGCGGGGAGGGGGGGAGTAGATAAATCTATAATGACATAATTAGAGTAATTTGATGAATGCTTTAGAAGCATGGTATGAGCAAAGCTCTGTGAAAGCACTTAATGCTGCTCGGATAGGTCAGGGAAAGTTTTATTAAGATGATACTGGATCTGAAGTTTGAGGATGAATTGGATCTCACGAGGGATAGAAGGAATAAGGCCCAGAATTACATATGTGTGGAGCTGAGTAGACACATGTCATTTTGAGAAACCACAGGAAGTATGGTGGTGTTGTGTGTGTATGTGAGTGAGTATGGTGGGTATCGAAGGGTAAGAATGGAAGTGGACGAAGTTTAGGGGTTAGAAATTAGCTTGTGAAGAGTTTTGCATAAATATTTAGGAAAATTTGTCTTTATAAATTATTTAGAGATGTTAAAATCATAGTTCTCTTTTGATAATCTTATACAAATCTATGAATATTTTTCAGAGCAAAGTTCGCATATATATATATATATACATATATATATATACATGATAATTTGAAATAAAGTTATAAATTTCTTGAAGCCCTTGGGGGTCCTGGAACTCAGGTTAGAACACCCTCTAGGGAAGACAGAAGGCCTCAGATATATTTGAAATAGGAGGAGTTCACAATAGGCTTGAGTTTAGATAACTCTAGCTGTACCATGGTAGATACTTTAGTGAGGAAGACAATAATGTAGGTGAAGATACTTCTTAGGGAAAAAAAGATAAAATTGATGAAAAATGCAGATGTTAGCATATAAAGGGAATGTCATGGGCATATTTTTCAATTCTGCAAAGCATTTAATGGTCTCTTATGATATTCTTGTGAATAAAATAGTGAACGTTGGGTGCATCATAGTCTTGCCAAGTAAATTGACAATCAGATGAATCATAATATCCAATGAGCATGAATCAATGGTTGTATAATATGTCCATTGGGGAGGAACTTTCTAGTGGATTATCTCAGAGATCTGTCCTTAGTTTAGTGCTTTGGGTAAAGTGAGAAACAATGCTCAGAAATGGCACAGCATAGTGGCTAAGAGCATGGGATTTGGCTTCAGACATCCCTGGGATGGAACCCTGTCACTGACATTTGTTATCTAAATTACCGTTGGTAAGGTTATGTCACAATATCCACTTTGCAGGCCTGTTCTGAGGATAAAATGAGATAAAACATTTGTCATAGAGCTTGGTTCATAGTATACACTCAATAGTGATTAGCTATTTTTGTGATGATTATCATAATTGAAGATAATATATAGTTATGCATGACAGATTCATTGAAAGTGCTCCAAATTTTCTTAAACTTTGCGATGCTGAGCTGGAACTGACATGAAAAATATCAGCAAAAACAAATGTGAAATTCTTATATAGCAAAATTAAAAAGTAATCAAACAATTGTGGCTTGAGGAAAACTGGCTTGGAAGAATATGTGAAAAACAGCATCTGGGGTTTTAGTTGATCATCAACTTTCTATTGTTGGGTTCCATGGATAAGTAACAGACAGATCACTAGAAATGACAGGGTTTTAAGAATTTTTGTTTGTTGTTGTGCTTTGTTTTAAAGCTTATCAGATGGCAATTGGAAGACCTATCCACAATTTAAAGACCAAACTCTTCAGTGTAATGCACAAGACCATCATGAGGCTGCTCCTGACCCATCTTTTCTGACCTCCTCCTTCCACTTCTTCCAACAGCCCTATTCTCTAGCTATGTTCACTTGGGGCACTATAGTTCTTGTTGTAGCTTTAATCAATAATGCCAAGGAAGCAGAAACACACAAAAATACAAAAACTTACAAAGAACCCTTATACCTTACAGGATCCACAACTCTAATTCCTTCACGTCCCTATACATTGCAATTAAGATGCCATTTTGTATTTTTTCCCACTTATGACATGATTTTCTTTATTGCTGTTTGGTCTACATATTATTTTCCACAACTATATTTTATTCTACAAACATTCTCCAAATGTTTGGACCATTTCTCAGTAGTAATCTAAATCCATCTTTGTATAAATCTGTCTCCTTTTTCCTTTCATTTCCTGTGGATACAGTTTTATTCCTACAACCGAACCAAGAGACAGATCAACTTTCAGTTACTAAGAATGCCAAGGTATTTTATGTAAAGATTATTCTCAATAAAAATGCTATTAGGAATGAATGAATGGCTTCTGTTCCCCTGTAGTACTTCAGAGAGTCTTCGTTTAATAGGATCATTGGAAAACTGGGCTAAAACCAGAAAAGTGTCCAAGATGGTGAAAAATTCAAACCTTCTGGCCTAAGGTTTGAATTTAGAGGGACCTGAAAACTGTTTTCTAATATCTGAAATAATATTACCAGACAGTGACTCAGGGGACCAGAGTTCAAGGCTGTGGATTTGCAAGTTAATAGCTTTGTGACCTTTGGGAAGTCAATTAACCTTAGGTCCTCTCAACCATGAAATGAAAGATATAGACTGCACAATCTCTGTGCTTTAGGATCCTAAGGTTTTAAGTTGTTTATAGGTACTTACATTTTTTACAGTAAAAACAGTGGTATCACTATGAGATTATTTCACCGCAAGATTAATTGCCAAATGAGGGGCACGGAGGATGCTACTATACGATTTAACAAAAAGAGCCACATAGACTTGGGTGTGAATGCTGGTTCTTCTGCTTACAATCTGTATGACTAAGAACAATCTATTTAATGTCTCTAGGACTCACTTTCTTCATCTTTAAAACAGTATAGTTAAGGATAGTATCCACCCATTAAAGGCTTGTGGTGAACATCAAATGGGATAATTTTAGTGAAGTCCTTAACATGGTATGTGGTCGAAACTATATCATTATTATTATTATTGTTTTTGTTGCTGTTATTTTGTCAGAGTGAGCTTTACTAGCTTTACTAAGGTTGCTGAATTAAAGTTGGTTCTTCGAAGTTGAGTAGGTTTTTAGGTAGAACACAAAGAAAACAAAGATGATACTATAAACGGAATTCTTCACTGAGCATGGAGCTAGACTAGAATTTTCAGATTTCTTTCATCACTAAAATCTGTTTTCATAAATTCTGTGCAGGCATGCCTCATCTTTCACATATCACATAGGTGGCTATTATTATTACTTTTTATTTCAGAATATTAGGGGGTACAAATGTTCAGGTTACATATATTGCCTATGCCCCACCCGAGTCAGAGCTACAAGCGTGTCCATCCCCCAGGCGGTGCACACTGCACCCATTAGGTGTGAATATACCCACCCCCTCCTCCCTGCCACCTGCCTGACGCCAAATGAATGTTGCTACTATATGTGCACTTAAGTGTTGATCTATTAATACCAATTTGATGGTGAGTACATGTGGTGCTTGTTTTTTCATTCTTGTGATACTTCACTTAATAGCATTGGCTCCCGCTCCATCCAGTACAATACAAGAGGTGCTAGGTCACATTTTTTTTTTTGTGGCTGAGTAGTACTCCATGGTATACATATACCCAGGTGGCTGTTATTATCTGTTTAAGTTACTTGCTATAATACTTGTGCCAATAGGAGATAAAAGTTGGTTGAATGCATGTTTATTCTATTCAAATAAACAAATTGATTATTTGAATAATCAATATTCATTAATTCAAAAATGAGTTCCTACAGTAATTAGGCATTGTTCTAGGTGCTAATGGAAACACAGAGATGTACAAGGCATGTCCCTCCCTTCATTGAGCTTACAGTATGGAAGGGGATTATAATATTAACTATAAATGAAACAAAACACTATTTGAAGTTAGAGAAATGTCTTACATTATAGTTATCATATTATTACTATTAGTTTATAAATAATTCAAGGTAGAGGCAGTATTTATTAGTGTGGCTCTTATGTCTCTCCTTCAGTGATGTCAAATATCAAACACTAGTTGTTATGCATTGAAGGGATAAACAGATTCAGCGTAATTCTCTCTATTTCACTAGCCCAAGGTCACTCTGCTTGTAAGTGGTAAAGGTGAAATTCAGCCCTAGCTTTCCTGGCTCTATCAATGGTAGTTGTAGCTGCAACTAAAACTTCTATAGCTCCTCCTGCAAGCCAAGAATTATTCAAGGGGCTTTACTTATATTAACTTTTAATCCTAATAATACCTCTTTAAGGTAAGTACCATTATTATCCCTGAGAGGGATGAGAAAACTGAGGTTTCAGGTCATTCAGTAGCCTTGTCATAAGTCACCCAGCAAGGAAACAATCAGAACAGAAGTGGGGTGCAAATCTAATACCGCCTGACTGCCAGACACCACAATCTACTCAGCACTGCTCCAGAAGCAGAGACGTCAGGACAGAGTTATGTCTGCACCTGGCTGCCCTCAGGACAGCAAGTTGCTGCCATTTGTCTGTGGAATTCTGACAAAAGAGCAATTTTGGGGCACTGGAACGCCATTGGCCTGCACACGTAGGGGGTCCTGAGGAGTGGAAAAGGGCACACAGAGCCACCAGTGTGAGACTGTATGTTTCCTGAAAAGCAGTTTTCTGCAGCTCTCATTACCAAGCAAAGTCACACAAACACGCATAGGTACACAGCCTGAGGATGAAAAAATTTCAGTGCTTGATAACAGACATCTTTAAAAGATAGGGTCCTTAATTTGTGGAAGCATTTCATGAATAGTCCATTGAAACATGAATGTGGGTAAGCAGTACAGACTGTACATGTAAAAATGTTTAAAGGAAAGGAAGGGAGAGAGAAGTTTTAAAAGAGAAAGGAAAAGTAAGAAAAAAAAAAAGAGAAGAATAAAGGCCAGCAAAGCATATAGGTCCAGGAATTGAGTAAAAGGATAAGAAGTTTTCCTTTACAACTCAGGGATTGCATCCTGAGTTCAACAGAGATGCCTCTTGTCCCACCATTGCCAATCATCTGCAGCGAGTGCAAGGGCATATCAGAGTGTGCCCAAAGCCAGCCTGGGCTTTGCACAAAGCTGGTCTCCCCTTTCTGTACACTTTCTCCATTTCCTCTATACTCTTTTCTACTTTGCAGTGTGGAAATTTGTCATTTTCTACCATCAGAGCCAGCTCATGAAGAGGACTTGTTTTCAGTTGTTTTACTGAATCTATGTTTTAGCACGGATTTAAGTCAAAGTAGCGCCCCCCCCAGGGGTGTTTGTAGCATTTGTCACAAAATTATCAATAAACGGTAATATCAATTATGTACTGTGCCCAAACTCTGTGCAGTGCTTCAAATGTTATTGCCTTTAATTTGCACAACCATTTCACCAAGGAGGTGCTATTTTTAATATTTCTTACAGATGAGGAAACTTAGAGTGTTTAAGTAAGGAGCTCAAAGTCAGATAGCAAGTGACCCGCAGTAAAGCATCCAGTACTGTGTCAAAGGGTGTGGGCTTCAGTCTTCTTCTTTTGTTCTTTTCCATACTTCAATGGCTGCAAATGGGCTTCAGTCTTGACTGTGCTTCTTAGTCAATATTTGGCTGGGGTAGGTCAGAGATTCTAGCTATACCTTCGCTAAATTAGGACAATAATATCAGTGCTCTCAACCTTATCCAAATGTAGGAAAGATTTGCATAACTAATGCCAACTGCCATGACAGCTGCAGATTTTACCTTCTGTTCATCTGGGGTTGGAAAAACTCACCCCAAAAACACAATCTGAAGCCCAGACGACAGGAGAGGGTAGTCTTGTTTGTTTAGCAGACCATCCCCATCTTGCTGGCTATTAAGCCAAACAACTGCCCACTCCGCCATGCCTGCTGATGGTGGGAGGCTAATGACCCTTATGCCCAGGGATGAGAAAGCAGGAAATATAACCAACAGATGGAAGCAACAGAAAGTCTCAGAATGCATAAAAGAAGAGAGATTAAATCCCAGAAATGGCATGAAGCAGCAGAGAGTGGGAAATGGGCTAGCTTTTTCTCTAACAGCTAATCATATTGGTTAGAATTAGTAAAAAGATAAATTATATTCAATTCTATGATAATTTAGAGTATATTCTGTATAATGCAGTGACAAAGAGAAAGAATGTTGGAAAGAGATTAAATTAAATTTGAATTCTGAATTTATCCCTTACTGTGTAACACTGTAAAAATTACCTAACCTCTCTGAGTTTCTGCTTCATCATATTATAAAATGAGATAGTATCTTCTACAGATATGGTGAGGATTAAATATGATATAGGATGGCCTGTTATATGAGGATACTCAATATTAGAGAAGAAGTCACATAAAAATTAATGTACTTAAGTGAATACTAAAATTTCATAGTATATAATGATAGGAAAGTTTTACTGGGACTCTATCATAAACCAAACTTGTGAAAATCCTTTACTAACAAAATTTAAGCTACAGTAATAATTAATGAGTTCTTTGAATGAACAAAAACGATTTACGTTGATTTATTTGGGAAAAGTATATTTTTCTGATAAAATTGTATGATAGCTCTACACACCATCCAAGGTTGAGATTTAACTTTGATTCATGATCATACATGGTACGATTATTGCAGAATTAATTGAGAGTTTTACAAATTCTCCAAAGTGTCTCTCAATTTCTTGACTTTCTTTTGAAGTGGCCCTGATGTAACCTTACTTTTTTCATCTTCTTTAGATTATTAGTAGTTTTAATTTCTGTTACACACTCAGCTGACAATGACTTTGGGGATGATGGAAGCAGCACCCTTTTCACTGACTTAATGGAATCTTGTATCCTTTCTAAGACTGGCAATTTCACTTTGCAATAAATATGCACTGCTTTTGCACTGCATGTCCATTGTTTGTAAGATGAAATTTTATGGAAAAACTTACTGGCTCTGCATTCATATAACGGATGGGGATGGATACTAGTGTTAATTTGCGAAAGGAGATATTTGAATGGGGACTATTGTTGGAAGTAAAGACCTTCATGTCACTGTGGTCTTTGCTTGCCTTCAGAATCTAGGAACTGCGAGGTCACCAATGTTATTAAATACTTGAGTAAGGAATTTCAACAGAATATGTAAATCGCAGTACCTGACAGAGTAAATACTCCATAACTTGGCGGCCATTATCATAGCAGTGAAGAATTTGCCTGACAGTCATGATATGTAATACATTGTTTCAGGTTACCCTCAACACCATATGCATTTAGCATACCGAAGAAGCACAAAGAGAAAATTAGAAGTTATTCCTAGCCCGGTGCAAAGAATTGTATCATGAGAGCTTAACTTGAAAAAGTGAGTATGCTCCTATGACCTTGTGAATCTTAGCTGAAGGGATGATTAATAAAGTCACTTTTTTTTTTTTTAAATCAGAACAGCTTTGTTTTCAAAATTTTTTAGGATAGGTTCGGGAGAAAAGAAGTCAAAGGAAATTTATCACATATAAATTATTTTTTCCTTTTTCTCTACACATCTTGGAATATTATGATGGCAGTTGGTTTAGATTATATAAAATATAGCATATGTATGTGTATTGTGGGTGTGTGTGCATGCTACATATAAAAATCTATACATATAATATTTTCTTGGGGGTTTTGCTAGTTTAAGGCTATCATCTAATCTAATAAATAGTAATGCTCTGATGAGAGCTAAACCGAGTATGTACTTTCTGAATTCTGGGAACTGTGCTAAATGTTTCACATGCATTACCTCACACTTTTAAGAAAAACATATTATTAGCATCATTTTACTGCTGATGAAACTGTGGATTATAAGAGCCAAGAAGCTTCTGTAAGTGCTACTTTGGTTTCTCATGTTCTGAGGTCAGTAGCGTCAATTGCCCTGCTGAGAGAGAGTGAAGAGGAAAAGGGCAAACCTCAGAAGGGAGGAGCAATATTATTGAGTGCCTGCTGTGAGGGGAACACTGGCTTGATTCAGGAGTCAGGATTCAAATCTAGGTCCACCTGACTCTATACTTTTCCATATAAGAACCGCACAGGCCCTGTCCTGACCGACAGGAGCTCTGAGTTACACCTGCTACACGCTATTCAGGGTGTAGGCATACTCCTTCATGAAAATGAGGAAAGTGTACTTAAGAAAGTCACTTATCATAGAATACAATTAAGGATACTGAATTTCTGAGTATATAAATAGATTAGAGTTATTTCCAGTTTTCCTCTAAGTCCCTGCCCACATGCCCTGATTATATATTTCATGTGCATATATTTTTTTGCTTTTCAAATTCTGCTTAGTCCAGATATATAAAATCAATTGGTATTTTTGCCATGTTTTATAAGGAATTTTTCTTCAAAGTGGGTCTTTGCTTAAAAGTCATAAACTATCATCTAAATTAATACTTGATTTAACTAACTCTTTTGTTTGACTCAGAAAATAGGAAATAGAAAAATTATACTTTGTTTTCATCACCAAAGTCAGAACAAGCTTATTCAACATGGACTATTGTTAAAAATAACACGGACTATTGTTAAAAATGGACATAAGGCAGAAGACAAAGCCATAATATTAATGAAAGGAAAGTGAGTGGGCACTTGCTTAAATCGATTCCCTGAGTTAGTCTAAGAACTTAGAGTTTTCTTTGTCTTAGTATGATAACTCCAATAGCAGTGACAGTTTGGTCAAACATCTAGAACTGAGGCAGCTACAGCATGGTGCTAAGGAGAATGTGCGTGGTGATATCAAGAGCTAATTTATATAAATCACATATATATGACGGTCACTGTGCTGAATACTTTCCATGCATTATGTCTTCCAATCTGGAAACATCTCTTTGAGGTACATACTATTAAATTAAAGCTTAGTGAAATTGACTTGCTCAAGGCAACTTGCTCTACAGTAAGCAGAGGAGCTGGGACTGAAAACCAAATCTGACTTCACCTGTATTCTTAAGCCTTCCCCTGCATGATGTTCACCTTCTTCATGTTAGTAAGATCTGCTCTGAGATCTAACTGCATGCACAGCATGGATTCTCAATGAGGGAGTATCACCCCAAAGCAGTTGAAAATTGGTTCTTGGGGGGAAGGTGAAAGAAATTTTACTTTTCTCAATGTATGAAGCACAGATATATAGTGCATAACCAAATATATAGTCCATCTGTGCTATTAAAATTCTTCTAGGGGAGTGATTAGGGAAAGACAAAGATCTAAACAGGCTCCCTGGGCAAGGGAAGGGGAATAATGAAAGTAAAGTTTGAGAAGTACTATTCTACAGGCTTAAAAGGGCCAAGGATGTGAATGTCCCCATGTAATTCATCAACTGTCTTGCAAAATATTTAAGACATTGGTTTTGCCAAAGTCATTGTTTAAACTTACACTAAATGAATAATATAGGCAGTGCCATAATTATCTCTGGTCTAATCAAGATCCTCTGGAAAAAAATCTAGTAAGGAGCATATAAACAAACAGAGTACAGGAAAGGGAGGCTCAAAGGCCAGGTTTACCCAGGAGAGTAGTTTTCCCACGAGAGATGTAGGTAGTCCTTGAGCCTTGGCAAGAAAGATGTGAATATAGTCAAGGGATTCAAAATTCAGGAGCTAGAGGGAGCTTGGGTCAGGCCTTAAACCAAGCAGGAAAAGACCAGAACATAACGGTAGGTAGACATGTACAGGAGCTCCAAGAGAAGGAGCAAGGAGTCAATTAAGGACCGGGGAGAATTAGAGGTTCTAGAAAAGACATTCAAGAAGGTCAGGCAGGTGGAGTTTGCTCTTCTGTGGAAAGTCTGGTGCATTATTTTCAGAGAAGTTGTGGCTACTTAAAGATACTGCCTTGGGGTTGACACACTAGTCCATTTTTAGTCTCCTAGAGTCTTTCTCACATAAAAATGGGAAACACAGCTCATAAAGCAAACTATGAACTACTTTCAAATACTTTGTAATGAATGGCAAGGGGGTTACTCTCATATTTTAAAATAAAAGGATGCATAATTATATGCTGCATGTAAATATATCCTATACACACACAAGGTCACATTCACATGAAAAATCTTAGAACTTTTGAAAAGGGACAAAAAATATTCACTGAAGAACCATAAATGGCTAAAAAAGTATGAAAGCGTGTTCAGCTTCATTAGTAATAAAAAGAAATGAAACAGGAGGAGAGCATTTTTTACCTTTGCAGATTAAAAAAGATCTGAAAAAAACCTAATATTCCATGCTTGTGAGAATATAATGAAATAGACACTGTCATATAATGTTGGTGGAAGTAAAAATTTGTATACATTTTCTAGAAAGCTGTTTGGCAATGTATACCATGAACCTTTAAATTTAATTTCAATTTTTGCCCATAATTCCAATTTTAAGAATCTAAGAAAATATCTTAAGAATAATCATGCAAAGTTGTTCATTGCATATGAGGAAACTTGAAATAATTTAAGTGATTAGTAATTGAAGTATGTGAAATAAATCATGATCAGCAATAGAATGAAATATTATACAGATATTAAAACGTTTTCAGTAATAAAAAATTCATTAAAAAGTGTTCCTTTCACTTAAGGTTGCTGTGGCTATTTGGGATCTCTTCTGCTTCCAAATGAAGCATAGAATTATTTTTTCTAGATCTACGAAAAATGATGTTGGTATTTTGATGAGGATTGCATTGGATCTGTAAATCACTTTGGGTAGCATGGACATTTTAATAATGTTGATTCTGCTGATCCACAAACATAATACATTTTTCCATTTGTTTACATCATCTTCAATTTCTTTCCACAGTAATTTGTGGTTTTCTTTGTAGAGATCTTTCACCTCCTTGGTCAAATATATCCCTAGGGATTTTATTTTCTTTGTAGCTATTGTGAAAGATATTGAACCTTTGATTTGATTCTCTGCTACACTGTTGTTAGTATGTAGAAATGCTACTGATTTGTGTAAATTGATTTTGTAGCCTTAGACCCAGCTGAATTTATTTATCAATTCCAGGAGTCTCTTGGCAGAATCTCTGGGGTTTTCTAGATAAGATTGTATAATCAGCAAAGAGTGATAGTTTGACCTTCTCTTACCCCATTTGGATAGCCTTAATTTCCTTCTCTTGCGTGATTGCGCAGGCTACTACTTCCAGCACTATATTCAATAGAAGTGGTGACAGTGGACATTTTTGTCTTGTTCCAGTTCTCAGTAGGAATGCTTTCAACTTTTCTCCATTTAGTATGATGTTTGCTGTGGTTTTGTCATATATTGCTTTTATCATTTTGAGATATTTTCCATCTATGCCTATTTTGTTAAGGGTTTTTATCATAAAATGGTGCTGAATTTTGTCGAATGCTTTTTCTGCATCTATTGAGAGGATCATATGGTCTTTGTTTTTGCTTCTGTTTATGTGGTGAATTACACTTATAGATTTGTTTATGTTGAACCATTCTTGCATCTCTGATACGAAGCCTACTTTGTCATGTTGGATTACTTTTTTGACATGCAGCTGTATTTGGTTTGCTAGGATTTTACTGAGAAGTTTTCATTTATATTCATAAGAATATGTGACTATATTCATATAATCTGTAGTTTTCTTTTGTGTGTGTATGTCCTTTTTTGGATTTGGTATCAATGTGATATTGGCTTTGTAGAACGAGTTGGGGAGGATTCATTCCTTCTTGATGCTATGAAATAATTTTTACAGCACAGGTACCTGTTCTTCTTTGTAGGTCTAGTAACATTCAACTGTGAAACCATCTGGTCTGGGACTTTTATTTGTTGGAAGATTTTCTATCGCTGTGTAAATTTCAGTACTTAATATTGTTCTGTTTAGGAGTTCTGTTTCTTCTTGATTGAGCCTAGGGAGGTTGTGTTTCCAAGAATTTTTCCATTTCCTCCATGTTTTCAAGTTTATGTATATAGAGATTTTTATAACATTCAGAGATGATATTTTGTATTTCCATACTATCAGTTGTGATTTCTCCTTTTTCATTTCTGATTGAGCTTATGAGGGTCCTTTGTTTTCTGTTTCTGGTTAATCTAACAAGAGACCTGTTGATTTTGTTTATCTTTTCAAAGAACCAACTTTTCATTTTATTAATCTTTTGTATAATTCTTTTATTATCAATTTCATTTAGTTCTGCTCTGATCTTGGTTATTTCTGTTCTTTGCTAGCTTTGGGATTGGTTTGCTCTTTCATTTCCAATTTCCTTGAGACGATTCATGAGATTGTTGATTTGTACTCTTTCTGTCTTTTGGATGTAGGCATTTGAGGGTATGAATTTTCCTCTTAGGACTGCTTGTGCTGATTCCTGCATTTTGATAACTTGTGTTCCCTTTGTCATTTAGTTCTAAGAATTTTTTGATTTCCATCTTAATTTCTACCTTGACCCAATAATCAGCAGTAAGTTGTTTAGTTTTCATGACTTTGTGTAGAGTTGAGTGTTTCTGTTGGAATTGATTTACAACTTTATTCCACTGTGATCTGAGAAGATACATGGCATAATTTCTATTTTTTAAAAATTTGTTGAGAGATGTTTTGTGGCCTATGATGTGATCAATCTTAGAGAATGTTCCAAGAGCTGATGAGAAGAACATATATTCAGTAGTTTTAGGGTAGCATGTTCTGGAAATGTCTACTAGGCCCATTTGTTTTACAGTCCCATTTAAGTCCATTGTTTCTTTGTTCATTTTCTGTTTGGAGGATCTGTTCCATTCTGTCAGTGGAGTATTGAAGTCCTGGCTATTACGATGCTATTGTTTATCATTTTGTTTAGGAGAGGAGAGTTTGCTTTATGAATCTGGATGCAACTGTGTTAGGTGCATAACTATTTAGGATTGTTATGTCTTCTTGTTGAATTTTTCCTGTCACCATTATTTAATGACCATCTTTGTCTTTCTTTACTTTTGCTGATTTGAAGTCTATGTTATATGATATGAGAATGGCTATACCAGCTTTCTTTTGATTTCCATTTGCATGTATTATTGTTTTCCATCCCTTCACCTTGATTCTGAATGAGTCCTTGCGGATTAAATGTTTTTCCTGGACACCGCATATACTTGGCTTGTATTTTTTTTTATCCATTCAGCTGGCCTATGTCTCTTGAGTAGGGAGTTCAAGACATTCACATTTATTGAAAGAGTTGATAAGTGGGATAGACTTATGTTCATTTTGTTAAGTAGAACTTTATTGTTTTGTTTTACCTCTTGAGCCATTGTGATATCTGGGCTCTGACCTTTAGCTTTTGGGTGATTTTATATTTATGGGTGTCTATTATGCTGATCCATGTATAACACAGATCTGAGTACTCTCTGCAGGGCAGGTCTGGTCTTGATAAATACCCTTAGTGTTTGCTTGTCTGAGAAAGTCTTTATTTCTCCTTCATATAAGAAACTTAGTTTTGCAGGTTACTAAATTGTAGGCTGGCGATTTTTCTATTTGAGAAGACTGAGAATGGGGTCCTAATCTCTTCTAGCTTGCCAGGTGTCAGTTGAGAAGTCTGCAGTTAGTGTGATGGGTTTTCCTTTGTAAGTTACCTGTTGCTTTTGACTTATGGTTTGTAAGATTATCTCTTACATGTTTACTTTGGCCAGTCTGATGACTATGTGTCATGGTAATTGCCTCTTCACAATGAATCTCCAAGGGATCCTTTGAACTTCTTGTACCTGGATATCTAGATTTCTAGCAAGGCTGGGGAAAATTTCCTCAATATTCCCTAAAGCAGGTTTTCCAACACTGTGTATTTTATTTTTCACCCTCAGGGATGCCTACAGTTCTTATGTTAGGCCTTTTTTACATAATTCCATATTTCTTTTCGGCTTTGTTCATTACTTTTATTTCTCTGTTCTTTTTCTTTGACTGACTTGTTTAACTCAAAGGTGTCTTCTTTAACCTCTGAGATTCTTTCTTCTGCCTCATCTAGCCTATTCTTAAGGTATTCCACTGTGTTTTGTAATTACTTGATACAGTTTTTATTTCCAGAAGTTCTGATTTTTTTAAATAATTCGATATCTTTAGTGATTTTTAAATTCATTTCCTGCATTGTTTTTGTGGATTCTTTGTGTTGGGTTTCTATTTTCTCTTCTATTTCATTGGGTTTCCTCACAATCCATGTTTGAAATTCTTCATCTTTCATTTCAATCTTTTCATTTTGGTTGGTATTCATTGATAAGGAGTTATTGTTTTCTTAGGGGGGTGTCCTTATGCTACAATTTTTCATGTTTCTGTAATTCTTCTGCTGATTCCTTCTCATCTGGCCTCTCAGTGAAGAGCTGGAGGTGCTAGGCCTGGCTTATGGCCCTCTCTCTGGGTCCCTGAAGATCGATTCCTAACCATGCTGGGGAGAGGAGTGCTGGACCTGAATTGCATATGGGGATTCTAGCAGGTTTGACGAACCTCTCAGGTTACCTCTGACTTGCTGTCTTCACCTCTTCCCAAAAGCAGTATGAGTTTGGTCCCCCAGTTTAATCTCTGAGATGGTGGGTGGTACTTGTGAGTACGAATCAGCCACTTCCTGTTTGCTTAATTATTATTTGAGGTAATGATTATATTTATATAGGACTCTATAGTTTGCAAAGGTCTTTCACAAGTAACTGTCTAAAATCTGTTTGGGGTATATGTGGTGCTGATTAAATATATCCATTCCAGATATACAACAAGGTTGAGAAATGGGAGATTCTCCCGAGTCTTGACATCATCTCTTTGAATCACTAGTATACCTTTTTTATTCATTTATGTCAGCTCTCCTCTCTGCTGTGGTCAGAGGTTCATAAAAAGATCATTTCTTAATGGAGGAGACAGCATAAATCTGTGGACAACTTTTTTGAAAAGACACATAACAAAAACAAGTTATAGAGGGCATCAGCTAGCTATTGCATGTCAATGGCTCAGAGCCAGCCACAGGTGAAGCAGTGCCCCCTGAGGGTTCTCAACTTCTTCATTCTTTTCTCAGGAAGTTTGAAATTACTTGTCAAATCTGCTGAGATGCCATGATTTACAAATCCTTTAATAAAAGAGAGGGTAACAGATTTTCTTCTACATTTCCCATCAGCATTAACACAGAACCCTGAGGAGCGTACTGCCAGGCAGATCATTAGTCCCAACAAGTCAGCTTTAATGACAGGCTGTGGTGGAAGCAGGGGGTATAGAGCAGGGAGGTGGCAATATGCCTCCAAATCATTCTCTGGTTCCACAGCAGCAGAGAAAGATTGCTCGCTGTTCCTGCTAACAAGGAGAAAGGCCATGTAGCAAATCACAGCAGAATGAAGTTATCAGATTTTTAAGTGGGAGAAGACTGGAATGCAACAACTCAAATTTCTCCAAAAACTAAATAAAACACAGCCATGTTACAAGCAAGGGATGTATGAAGCCGGGCAATAGTACTAAGAGCTAATATTTATTGAGTGCTTTGTATGCACTGTTACCAGTGCTTGACTTTAACCTTGACCACAACCCTATGAAATATGTGTCATTATATCAATTTTCAGAGGAGGAAAATAAGATGTGCTTAAGTTAAATAACACATTGTGCTGAGGCTACAACTCAGACTCAGAAGCTCATTTCAGAGCCAACGTACACACATCCACACTTCTCTCTCTTCCTCAATCTCCCTCTATTTATATATATTTGTGATATGAAATATATATACTACATGGAAAATATAGTCCATAGCTTTTTCCCTATTTATGTATGTGTATGCATGTGTATGTGTTTATGAATGTGTATATATGTACTGAGTGTAAACATATAAATTAATTGAGGACTCTTTCTATTTCTAATATCTAGGATAATAACCAACATACCTTTAAGTTAACAGTTACACATTATATAAGATTTTATATTAGAACTCTAACACAGCAACATTTTATATTGCTTCAAAGCAGAGTCTATATAGGTTTAAATGACACTCCCATTTATTTCATTACTCTAACTTCTAGGCCAGGTTAGTTTTCCCTGCTGGCTGCCTCCAAAGCACCTGATTTTCTTAACTATAATATTCTTTATACATTATTGTAACTACCTTTTTTAATTCCTGGCTTCTATGCCCTATGAAGACAGGGACATGTCCTTCTTGATCACTGCTGTAACCCTGACACCTTTCGTTGTACCATGCCTGTAGCAGGTGCTCAATAAATACTTGTTTTGTGAATGAATAAAGTCATAACAATATCTGTCCTGGTAGCAATATTATTGAGGCTTTATTCTACAAATTAGTTCATTGTTTTTCCTATCAGATAACTACCTATTGCAGAGTTAGTAAACATGGAAAATCTTAGCATTTTGCTGTGCATCCATTATAATTAATTTTGTACACATATGCACAAACATAGAAAGACAACTCTGATTCCTGCTAAAGAATATGAATCATGAGCATGTCTATGCATATGCACACTGAAGCTACCATGAGAAGTATTTCAACCTAACTTCTGTAATATAATAATGGGACAACTAATTCTTTCTTTTGAACATGACTTACATGTCTGAGATTACTGAAAGGGTAGGTAGGTAGAAATTTAAAATTTTCTCAAGAGCTTCTACTACATGGAAAAAGAAAAAATAATGTGTCCTATAAAAATAATTTTCTTTCTATTCACAGCAAATAACTACAAAATTTATTACTCAATTATTTTTAAAGTTCATATAAGTCATTTCAGTTTTATTTGATGTGTATAACAAACATTAAACATGCTTTCAGTCTCATATTTTGCTCAGTTTTGACTGTTCATATCTCTGTGTCAGGAGGAAGAAAATGAAGAAAGAAAAAAATTACAAAACAGATGAGAAGGACATACACCCAAGAGAGGTCAAAAGTTTTGATGGGCTAGTTAAAGAAAAGAAACAGTGTATTAACTCTACGGTAACTTGTATTGTCACTGATAGCCATCTAGAAGCTGGTACTTTTCTTCTATGCATGATGTCTGTAAGTTTCCTATCTTGTGCTCAGTTTGTCTTTCTCAGAGTTGGGTGAGCCAGTTAAGCATTCCCTCAGGCATGTACATCTCAGAGACAACATATCAGCAAGAGATCTGGAATCACCAATATATTCTACAAAAACATAATCATTGAATATCACACATTCAAAATCAATCACTAATATTTTTGCAGCTATTTAAAGAAAAACACAACGGAGCATATTCCAAGTTACAACACATTCTTTTTCCACTACAGCTCCTGGATACCTCAAGATAGATAAAACCCCAATTTCCATAGATTCAGCCCTTAACTCTAAGAAGATCACTCCCAAATTTCCAAAGTCCATTTACTCTGAGATTCATACTCCACGGATGCTGTGCAGGAACCTCAAACCTGAGAGGCCTCCAATTCAACTCATTCTTTCTGACTAGATCTACTACTGGTGGAGAATACTTTCTCCTGATTAACAACAACACCCTTCTCCCTGTGTCTCAGGAAGCTTTGGAGTCAGTTTTTACTCCTTTCCACATCTTATTAGATGTCAAATGTTTCTACCTCAATGGTGTTTTTCAAATCTCTCCCCAACAACAGTATTAAGCCAGTTCCTTACTGCTTCTGAGTAACTTCCGTAAATCCTCAAGTTCCTCCCTGCATCTAATCTTAAAAATCAAAGATGATCCTATTCATTTCTTTTCTCAAAAAATCCCCAAAATTCCACCTTGCATAGAGATTGCAATTCAAATTTCTTCTTCCAGCATGAGAGCGGTACACTAAACATGAGCGAGACAGGGCAACTGCCTCAAAGAACACAGAACCAAGCAATGTTGTTTAATCCCAGGGATTTTCAGAAGCAGGCAACTAGCTAATGTATTATGAAGAGGCAAAGTGAATACTGAAATCCTTGTCAGATCTGCCTCGTAAAACATTATGCAGTTTCAGCTCACTTTAATTTTCTTAACAGGTTTAGGCTATTGAAAAAAAAAAAACCTATGACCTTCAGTTATTTTAATAGAAAGGATTTTACATTTCATATAAATAATATGGTCTACATATAAAAACTCAGAATAGCTAGGGAGCATAATATTAATATATTTAATGCAGACAGCCTTGTAAAACTGTGTTTATTGTTTCTACATTTTCCCCCCAACTTGTTTGTACTTAACACTGTGATTTGCACAGAGTGGTCACTCAGTAACTTTACTGCATTATTGATCGAGAAAGGCCTTCAGTGCGGTAAGCATAATTAGCAAACATTTCCCACTGGAAGAATATTGTGAATTTGGCAAAGCAGTTGCTTCCTAGAAAATTGGTCACATCTTCCAGTTTTCCTTTCTTTAGTGACTCTCAAAAAATGAATTACTATTCTTGTGGCCACATGTGAAAAATTTGACCTGTTTATGTCTTACAGGATTTTATTACTATGTCAGGGTAAGGAAAATCGAGTGCTCTATGACTATAATTGTAACTTACCAATTCCTAACTAGGGATATTTAATAAACTGCTTAGGAAGGCTCAAGATTTTATGTTTTCACAGAGACAACATAATTCCAATGAGAAAAAAATGTAGCTCCTATTGTATAGATGATTAAGGTCCTTTCAGAAACATATTGTCCCTCTCTGGGCCCTCATCTGCATAGAAAAAATAACTTGAATGGTGGCCTGGGATAGTGGACTGAGTGAGAAATTGTAGGGTGTGAGAAGAGAGGTCTGAGTGAGTTTGACTGTTGATTAATGGGTACAAAATACAGCTAGATAGGAGGAATTAGTGCTCTATAGCACTGTAGGGTAAATATGGTTGACAGTAATTTATTGTATATTTCAAAAAGCTATTATAGAAGAGAGGATTTTTGGATGTTCACAATGCAAAGAAAGAATAAATATTTGAAGTGACAGGTATGCTAATTACTTTTTTTTTGGAGACAGAGTCTTGCAGTTGCCCAAGCTAGAGTGCCATGGCGTCAGCCTAGCCCACAGCAACCTCAAACTCCTGGACTCAAGCAATCCTCCTGCCTCAGCCTCCTGAGTAGCTGGGACTACAGGCATGCACCACCATGCCTGGCTAATTTTTTTCTATATAATTTTAGTTGTACAGCTAATTTCTTTCTATTTTTAGTAGAGATGGGGTTCTCACTCTTGCTCAGGCTGATCACAAACTCCTGACCTCAAGCAATCCTCCCTCTTCGGCCTCCCAGAGGATTTCAGGCTTGAGCCACCGTGCCTGGCCTGCTAATTACCTTTTGATCATTACACATTGTATACATTTGTTAAAATGTTTTTCTATGCCCCATAAATATGTACAATTATTATGTGTCAACTAGAATTAAAAGGGGGAAAATAAGGTACGGTGTCAGGGAATTAGAGAGCTGGACAGTTAGGAGATTAGGGAAAAACCTTTGCTGATGCAAAGGCCGAATGAGGTCATGTATGCACAGGGGGGTGAGGTGGTAGAGCAAATTGTCTCCAGCTAGGCAGCCTGAGCTTAAATCCTCTTCCTGGCTGTGTGACCCTGTGAAAGTGATTTATGTTACCTCAATCTCAATTCCATCAGCAGTGAGTTGTGCAGATAAAATGAGATAACAGATGGAAAAGTACTTCGCTCATGGGAAGTGCTCCCATGTTAGCTACTATTATTCATTATTTTTATTTCCTCAAATCCCTCTATTTAAAATTTCAACCCCCAATGTGCTCTGTTCTCCTTCCCCATTCTATTTTTTTTTTGTAAAATTAATTACCATCTCCATACTCTATATGTTACTTACTTATCTTATTTTTAACCTTCCACATTAGAAGGTTAACATAAACTCCGTGGTGACAGGGATGTTTTCTGTTTTGTTCACTACCAGGGAGTTCTCAGAAGAGTGCTAGCATATGGTAGGCACGCAATAAATAGTTTTTGAATGAAAGAGTCATTGCTCAATTATAGTCTTCGGTATACGAAAAGGGTGGCGAATCGTTTGTTATGAAATAGCCAAAAATGACACTTGCCGGTGGGAACCCTTGCCAGGGTGTGGTCGGAGGTGCGAATTACTGAGCAGAGTGGAGAGAAAGGTTGTTGGAGCTGAAGTCAAGAGGCCCTGGAGCCAGGGTGTTGGATGGGTCAGGCACATAGAATCTGTGCCATGGGATGATGCTGGGAAGTGACATGGAGCAGAGGACACCAAGAAAGCTGCCAGCATCTCTAAGCCTGCAGATAAATGCAGAGGAATGCTCTGACTTGCTAACTACAGTAACAAGCAGAGAGGGTGGAATTATCAGATGGCTGCTCTTCACGGTCAGGGAGAGTTCGGAAGTGGAATAGGGAGCTGGGAGAATCCAAACTCTTCCTCCTAGTCCCGTGCCATATGGCCCACAGAAGATTGAAGAACTCCCCGAGGACAGTGCTACGGAAGTGACGGTCCCTGGACAGGGCTGGGATTCCATCAAGGGAATGGGTGGGCGAGTACAGCAGAGAGACGGAAACTGTAGAGAACTGCGTTGCTCCGGCTGTGACATCCCCATGAGAATGACGGAGGAAGAGCAGTAATCAGGAGCACAGAGCTATTTGGAGATGAGGGTGTGCAAGAGATCAGAGACAGTGAACAGATGCTAGAGGTGATATTCTGACACAAGGTCACCCATGGACTTATGATAGCAGGGGCTCTTTTTCTTCACCACCACATACACGATGGTTTTGTAGTCAAGCAAGCTAACCAAGGAAAGGAATAGTACATTTCTAGAAACATCGTGATGTTAAAACACTCAAGGGAATTGTTCAAAAATCTAACAGTCACGTCTTTTATTTGTCATGGAAATATCTTGCCCTTCCACCTCAAAAGAATATTTGATATTAATAGCTTCAGTAGGATACACTCTTGGATGAATTTAAGAAGTCATTACCACTTGTAACCTTTACATTTTTTAAAGCCCAACTTAAAATAAATAGGTTGAAATTTCAGTGAAGCTGCTTGTAAAACTAAAAACTTTATATTCAGGAAAACTTTAGGACTCTTGTGAGTTAGAACCAGTCTAACACTTTTCTATCTCTCTTGTTAAATTAAATTGGGAAGTGTGAAGCACTTCATGTGAAGCACTTCCAAATAACTCAGAAGCCAATGTTCACTTCCTGCTTGACTGATTGGTCAGTGGCTCAAACTTTGACTGAGTGACTCTGATGCTTAAAGCATTGTAAGAACAAGACAATGAATGAGGTGGGGCAGGATTTTGAACACTATAAAGACACTATTTAGAAGTCAATAAATAATGGAAAAACTATTTGGAGCAGGTGAGTATTTTGACATGAGAGTCTTTTGTAGTCTTCTACAGTCCGTGAATGAAGAATTGAACATATTAATATTAATGATAACAAATGTGGGCAAAACCAGAGTGTCCTAGAAGAATATGTTAGAAGTGCTTTTCAATAGCATATGTTGAATGAAAGTCTTTTTGGAATATACAGATTTATGTGGGGGCACTGTCCTCCAGATAAATTAAAATGTCATCATTTCTGTGTCATCATCACAGTAGATAATAAAAAAAATTCCTTCTAAGTTGTGCTAGCTAAAAATACCTGAGGCTAATGTATATAAATGATGAAAACAAAACTTTCTCCATTCTGAAAGCATAGTCATTCTTGCTCAGGTGGCAAGGTGTCATTTTTAGTTTCTCCTTAGGCTTCCCTCGAAGTGCATTTTAGTATACTTTTATCCGTGGATGTGTTTCTTGGTGAGATATACAGGGGCACATACATTCATGATATGGCTGTTCACATATCCCCTCAGGAAGCCTCACCTATACTTCTCAAACTTGAACAAAGTCCAAGATGAAGATAACATTATCTTAGGAGACTCCAATTAATATATATTAAAACTTTTTCTTGCATGACTTCTCTTGGCCCAAATTAAGATGCTTAAGGACTTGGGCCTTACTAATTAGAATGGTCATGTTGTAAACTTGGGATACCCCAAAAATCTACTAGCAAATATTGTATTTTTATAAAATATGATATGTTATTCCACACATGTATTAAATGCTTATGTTTGACTGATAATATATATCTTTAAAAACAACCAAAATTATCTTTAGACTGGTATCTTCAAAAAAATATTTCTCTCACTGTAAAAATAAAGAGACCCACAGTAAAACCTAAGCATACGAGCCAATACACACTCTAGCCAAAACAAACAGCAACAACAAAAAAACTGTTACAGTTATTTTTTATGAAGCCCCAGACAATTATTTGAGGGTTTCCATAGTGTCTTGCTTAATTTCCTGGTTAAAAGAGGGTAAACTACAGCTTCTGATGTGGCCAGATGGAACCAGCGAAAGGGCTCTATGGATATAGGTATTTGGTACACTTCAGGATTACCAACCTATTCAACTGCAGCTGCCGCTTCTGGGATGTGCTGATTAATATCAAGATGCCTGGACAATTTTTTATTCCATCTGATTCAAAAAGAAAGTTCAGGAAGTCACAAGTTTGTGGATTTTGTATCTTTGTTATTACAAAATCAATGATCTGAGGCAATGAAGGCTTTGATATCATGTGCAGAATACACATCCTCTCCTAAAGACTGCCTATCCACCTGTCTTCTAGCCAAGCCAGGACAAGACATCAGGATATTTGGAGAATCTGAATTCAGACCCTCTTTCCTGATGTTATCCAAGCTACTCTGAGCTAAGAACTTCTATCTCTAGGACCATCTTGCACACAAAGCTCACTGTTGAGAGAAAAAAGTCACAACCATACAGACTACATATGTGTATCAGCCACCTGATTTTAAAAATTGCGTTAAAACACATACTCAAATTAGGAAAATTCCTTTTGTTGCCATGAAACATAAAGACAAGTTCAATATTTAGATTCGATTCTAGAGTAGAATATTTTTTGCCTTACTTTTGATTGCAGGGTAAATTTAGCTACTTAAAATCCTAGAAAGTAGGAGTTTATGTGGTAAATCTTAATATGTAAGGTGGCCTATTAATTAAGTTAATAGGCCACCAATAATTACTTAACTTTTCCCCCACCATTAGTTCAAAAGTGCCATTTTATCAAATGCCTGGCCTGTCAAGATGATTTAGAATTTAAATACAAAACAGAAGAATGCTAATCCTTAATGCAGAATATAACAAATTATCAAACATTGAGGTTAGATATTTGACATTATATTTATGTATATTTTCCTTAATCTTCTCAAAAGGCAAGTCCATCAATAGTTGCCCATTTTACTGCAGTCAGTCATTCCAATTGCAATTTCAGGAGATGCAGATCAAACTTATTAAAATGCTCCTTTTATTCTTTTCCCCATTTTTCTGATCTCCTATATAGCATTCTTTGGCATAAGAACATATATACATATTTACATTTTATAATAATAGAGGTTGTATCTGAAATATTAATTATCCGAAACAAAGTTAAATGCCAGTACTAACCAAAACTATCCTTTTATTTGTTGCATTGCATTTGCAGAAATGTTAGGAAAGAGCCCTGGTTGACAGAGTTAAGTTCCTTGGTTAAAAAAGGTGTGTTTTGTTTTGTTTTCAATTGACCACAGTTAATTATATAAACAATATTAACTGCAAATTAGCTTTAATTTTTTAAGATGAAAAATTGAAGATCACATACCAACCAAATTCATGTAATGTTTTCTTTAGTGTTTGATGTTTTCTAAGTAGCCATAGCATTTTCATATAGAAAGGGAGACCAGAACTTTTGAAGAGAGCTGGGATTTGGAAAAGCAGGCGGGGAGATAAGGATGAGGCGAATATAAATTAGAATCTGGTATGCTATGTACTACTTACCTTCAAAAGTCAAATAAAACTTTCCTCTGTCAAACCAAACGAGGGAAGGCTGTTCATTCTCTGTATGGCCAGGAGTTGAAGCGGGATGGGAAGGGTTAAGGAGAGGGAGAGAGAAGGACACAATGTGAGTTACAGAGCAGGTCATTAATCTCACTATGGGGAAGGGTGGAGGCACTGCATGCCACTAGCGTGCAGGAAAAAGGGAAGGCTGGCAGTCTATGTTTTGTTTTATTTTATTTTTAGTTCAGGAAACAGAAAGCAAAAGCAAAGCTATGGAGGCCTAAGGGAATGGGTACATGTTGCTGGTAGCTTGATACTTGGTGCTTGTATGCATGGAGCAGAAGTCTTCCTGGCCATGCAGGGGCGTCAGCATATTTTAACTGCACTAATTTGGGCAAACTGTTATTCAGCAATTGCTGTAACCATTTCATCTTCAATGTCATCTCCTTCTATGTTTCCAAAAAGATCAACTCAAAGTTATAGGTTGCACAAAACAACTAGCTTAGGTTTTAAATGACAACAGCATTGCATATCAATTTAAAGGTCATGGAAGATGTCCTATATCTTCCATTCCCTCCCCTGGAATCACCTTAGGTATTCAGATACAAAACACCCTTTACCTATGTACCAAAGAGAAAACAAGATTACTAATGGTGCTCTATTATTTTTTAAATTAAAAAGCAGTGACCAGACATGTAATTCTGAGCAGTTAAATTATTTCTTACTTTGTAAATTCACAAAGCAATAGCATCTCACCTTTTTCGAACCTTTTCACTGAGAAACTGTCATGCAACCTGCTGCTTTTTAATATATTCACTTAAAATATTTCAGAGGCATGAGTTCCACGATGAACAGTAAATACACAGGGTGCATCTGAGAGGCACTGGACACTCATGAGGTGAAGAGCATGTCCATGAAGTTTACAGCATTCAGATGGATAATGGCTTGGATTTTTGAAATCTAGGTATCTAGAGATCACTCGGCTAGCACCATACCTGCAGGCGTTTCACAGCGCCTTTCAAACGAGGGCAGTTTGTCATAAAAAACATCATCTTCTGACACTACGAACCAAAGAAACATAAAGGAATGGAAAACAAAAACACAAATACAAATCCCAAATGAAATCAAGCAGCACACTTTACTGATTGAAACACAGAAATGGTTGTAATGGAAAAAAGAAACAAAACTTAAAGACACTGGAGTCATGTAAGATATAAAAAAGTGATGTGCTTATTTTATGATGGTTCTATGAGAAGAAAGTAAAATTAAAAAAAAAAAAAAAACAACACCAGGTTTCTGGCATCTGTGAATTTTGCTGAAGTCAGCTCCAGGGAAGAAGTCACGCCCCACCTTCTCAGGAGTTGCTAAAGCCACTGTCATTAATAATTGACTTATGCGAGTGTATTTCACTTCAACACAATTCTCAAGTGGCCAGACATATGTCCATCAACAAGGACTCCTGACAGAGCCCTGGGAGCTCAATGGGGTCACCCAGCATGCTCCTTCCTCCCATAGGCAAAAAGATGCTCTTAATGTGACCATAAAAAAGCAACAGTATAAATCCAAGGTCCCTGCATGAACTATCCCATTTTAGCCACATCAATATCCAAAGCCAATTTGCCTTGCACTTGCCTTTGATAGCTATGGACTGCTCATTTTGAACAGCATTATTGTAATTTCATTTTTGGCCACGGTATCCAGCTGTGGCTAAATGTCTTTGTACATTGGTCACAACATCGTGAATTGCTGCTCTGGACTTCAGCTGTTTCAGTTCTTTACAAGGTCTTGCTTTTCACCAACCAACAAATGCAAGTCATTGGGATTTTTACTCCATGTGATTAAAACAAAGGTACTGAATGTCACAGGTCTCTAGGGTATTATTACAACAATTTTCAATAGAAAATTGAATATAATCTGTACAAAGACCAGTAAGGAAGAATCCTATCTACAATATAGAGAATATAAGGAAATTGATGACAGTATAAAATATTCCAAAAACAGTAATGTTCTTTGAAAAACAGAAAATTAGCTTGCCTCCTTAGGGAGTAAGGCAGGGAAACTCCTTTTTTTGGGTCAGTTTTTAAGGTTGTAGGATATAGCCTGTTAATCACAGTTTTTATTATATATGTGGCTTTTTTGGTGCCTAGAATAAGTTAATGCAACTCCTATAACATCTATGGGAGTACTAGAGACAGGCCTTTCCAGTAAAATAGCATAAGGAGGGGAAAAAAGAGACTAAAATAAAATGTGGGAATTTTTTCTTGAGATCTGGAATACCCACCTCTGAAGGCCTTTTTGTACAGCACAATTAGCACTAATACAGATATGCTTTAGAAAGCTTGTACAATTTAGAATTGCAATCCAGCTTGGAAAGAAAAAGGCTTAGAGGACATATTTTATGTTTTAGGTGCTATTGTTCTACTACTAGATACAAATAATTTTTACTGAAAGTTTTGAACCAAAAGGAACACAGCATCAAAACCTATCTGATGCATCCTTCGGTGCCCATAAATGATTACTTTTCATTCATTACAGATTCCTGGGTTGTTAAAGATACAACTTAAAATGCATAATTAGCAGGGAAGGAATATAATTAACAGTGAAGAAAAATTGTTTTTATGGTGGTCTTTTTGCAGTGGGTTCTATGGAAGATTTTGCAAACATTAAAAAAAACTACTATCACCCATAGAAATAAAAAAACAAGTAACAAAAATGTTGAGGAGTTTGTTTCTTATAATAGAATAACTATAAACATTTTCCCTATCTCCATAATATTAATAGGATTTTCTCCCAAGTCATATAATACAAGGTCCTGTGAGAGTCTTCGAGTGTAAAAAGAGTTTGCTGTATTTCATTGATTCTAAAATGTGCGCTTTTTCACATTCTATCCTGTCTGAAATTAGGATGGTCTTATATTAATAATTACTGCGATAAGAAAATATTTCATCTTAGCTCAATTGGCACCTTTTCCCCCTTTCTTATTCATATATAAAATAATGGAGCATTTTTAAATCAAGGATGTCTTAAATTCAATAAAATGCAGTTGTGTAGGAGCTCTTCATTATTTGAGCGTGACAATCCACAGAAAATTGTCCTGTCAGCTGTGGCATCAGATTTACTACTTTATAATCACAGCTCTTATGAAAGATTTCATACCAAAGGCCTTTAGGGGCATTTTCTTATATGAATTGCTGTGTAGAAGGGTTCGACTTGCCCTTAAAAATTTAGTTCTTGAATTAGGATAAACTTGGCTCATTGGTTCCCATTATACATGCCCCAATTTCAGCTCAAGTGCCATAGGAAATGTCAAAAAAGTATTGTGGCAGTGGGAGGGAAACGTAGAGACATAAAGGCCCCTTGGTGTTGAACAGCCAAAGCACGTCCTCTGCAGCAGCAGAGGAACAGTGACACGCAAGAAACTGCGGGATAGTCATTTGACAGTGTATTTACTTTATAGACAAGTGGCTGTCAGGCGACCCACAGCAGGAGGAAATACAGAACAGGGGAGTGAGGAATTCAGCAGGAAGATGAAAACCAAATAAAAAGAGCAAAACCAAACAGATTAAATCAGTATGCTCCTCAGCCATGGAGCAATGTGACTATCTTCTTATGTGGCTATTTTTTTTTTTAAGCCCTCTGTGGTTCATCTTGAAAGAAAATATACCAGATGTGTTAAGAATCAAAGTTGCTGGCCAGGATTTGAGATTTCTACAGCAGGGAGTACAGAAACACATTGTATAAAACATGGACACAGTTTAAATTCCCTGTGTGTGCAATTTTCTCTATGAATTACAGTGAGTTGAAAGAACATGTTAGATGGTTCACCTGAGGTCACTTGGGCTCCACTTTTTGAGTGACAATTCACTCTTACTTTCCTCTCTGATCAACAAGGGAAACCAAATGGAGTGGGTGAAACAAACAATCTTGAGAAAACAAAACAGAGTAGGGGGGATGGCTCTCACAATCAAGGTGTATTAAAGAGATGGAGCTAAAAAATAACTGTTACACATAAAAAAAAAACAAGCAAATAAATGAGAGAGAAATGAGCTAATAGCCAATGGGAGAGATAGGAAACCCCAAATTGCCTCAATTGATGCAAAGAATAAATATGACTATACAAATAATGTTAAATATATCTGTTAATAAATCCCATCAAACTGGATAACTGGCTATATTTTTACCAAATTTGAAGGGTTCTTGTTGGGATGGTCTGATTAAAAATATAAAGCACGTGACATAGTTGAAATTCCCTTTGGGGACCCTTAAGAAGCACTCTGGGAAAGTACTCAATTCTTTCTCCAGAATAGCTTAAGGCTTTAATCAAACTACTTCTCACATGGGGAGCTCTGCAGTTTGCTCTTCTGTAAGTAGCAGCAAGAATTTATTTAGCTTTGGGTAATGGTTGTCCCAAACAATGCAGGATGGGTCAGCTGGTTTATAACATGGAAGAATTGGAGGGGAGTTCAGATAAGGGAAGACAATGGGGAGTGGGGTCACATGGGGAAAATGGAATGGGAGAGCCGGAGGTCAGAGACAGCAGCGAAAGTGAGAGACGCAGCAGGAGCCCATGGGAGGTAGGAGAAGAGAGAGACCAGCCTCGGCAAGAGGGAAGCCGCTCCAGGCAAAATGAGGCATTTAAACCTGGGAAAACCAACCAGCTGGGCAGCCATTCTCAACTCTTCACTTTCATCACAGCATAGGGAAAGAGGTACAAAGGCATTTACTGAAAATGCCAGCAATGACTTATTTCTCTGGGAAAACTGACCACACATCACTGAAAAGCACTAGGAAAAAAATGTCAAAAAGTTTGCTCAAGTCCCACAATGCCAATGTGTATAACACTTGTCAACCTAAGGACAACCAGAAATGACAAAGCAAAATGAATGCTTCAAGAAAATAAAAGTTCTCAAATTTGTGACTTCTGATGTGGTACACAGAGTTTAAATACACATTTTCCCTCAGAGGAGACTCTTTTTATTATAAGAAATAAGATCTAAATCACAAGACCTTCCTTAGTGATTTCTTCTTTACTTTTTTTTGAATAGCTCTGTATGGAATAGCGTAAGAAAGTTCCTGTGAAACACAGGTGTTCACGTTCTTTTATTCATTTCTTTGCTTAGGTAAAGCACTTGGCCTCCTTTGCTGAGAAGGTGGTTTTAAAAGAAGAGTCAGGTGATAGTAGCAAAACACACAGCAAAACAATTTCAACCAGAAACGTAGGGAATTTGGGAATTTCAGATCATAAAAAATAGCCAGTCAAAACTACAAATGGATTAAAAGAGAGGAGATAACGTTTACCAACTGTGGGAGTGGTGGCTGCACTCAGGGAATTGGTTGACGATATTGAAGAAGTGCTCTCAGCCCGGGCTAAGGGTGCTATCGGAGGAGGGCTGGAAGAATGAATGGGAGGGCTAAAAGGTCTGGACTGTAGGGAGAAGAAAAGAGATGAAAAGTTAGATACACAGGTTGTAGTATTTTTGTTTCATATTTCTAACATCTCCCAGCCCTGGATATGACAACTCAGGTTCTTAAAGTAGAACAGATGACACCATTTTTACACTGAAATTAATTATACCTATACAGGAGCCTGTGAAACGGAGCTGGAGAAACTGTAAATAACATGCTAAACTCACTAGGTATGTTAGGCTTTGAAAAGCTGGGATCTATGACATGGTCAGCAGGTCCATTTTGGGGACTGTGAACTTTCCATGCCCTCAGGGACTAAGCAGGTAACACCATGTGAGAGCTCATACCTATCTAAAGATACGGAAATACAAAATAGTGTACTGTACTAGCCAAGCTAAATATCATGGACAGCATCAGTTTGTGATTCCTGTGTGCAGATGCCAAAGAAATTTACCTCCACCGCGAGTCTCTTAACTATTCACACAGAGGGGTTTCCACCTCTCAGCGTTAAAGCCCAATGCAAGAAACTTCTGCAAACGATCCATCACACCATCACCCTCCTCTTTATGGTGTGCCTACCACCAACAGCTTATCTGTATTCTGGGGACAGGAACCAGGACTTGCCCTCCCTTGGAGTTTTCTAAAAGCAGACTATTATTGGGAAACACTCTTTCTAAAGGATTTAAAACAGGGGTCCTCAAACTTTTTAAACAGGGGGCCAGTTCACTGTCCCTGAGACCGTTGGAGGGCTGGAATATAGTTTAAAAAAAACTATGAACAAATTCCTATGCACACTGGACATATCTTATTTTGAAGTAAAAAAAAAAAATGGGCAAAAACACCTGCATGTGGCCCACAGGCCATAGTTTGAGGATGCCTGATTTAAAACAATTGAAGATTACTATCTTCATTTGCATCCAACCCACTGTAGCAGACCTGAAGGCCCAACCATCCTATTCCTATCATTTCAGACCTTGACTTGAAAGATGCTAGAGATTTGAGGAGGGTTGAAACGTCCCGCAGTGACTGTCTTCCAGATGTCACCTGTAAGGGTTGCTTGCACAATTGCTGTAAATGCTTAGACCTGAAGTTGAGATGTCCCTTGTTAAGGCATTTTGAGCCTGTTGGTCACTCTCACCATCTGTTACCGGGCAAGCCAGGGCAGAGGGGAACATACCACATCTCCGACTCCAGGCTTTCCTGGAGGTAGCTTTGGCCGGGACGGAGGCCGGGGAGGAGGTGGAGGTGGAGTGGTACTGCTGCAAGGGACCAAAGGAGTGGCTGGTCGAGCAGGGGATGATGCACCTGAAAAACAAGCTGGTATTAAAAAAAGCTTGAAACTCATGTGGTCAAAGCACTATCAACATGGTACAATGCCAGTCCCAGACATTTGTTATTTCACCTGGGCAGTTACTATACTAAACACTGTAGCATATGTTTTTGTTTTTTTTTTTCTTTTTTTCAATAAAGAAAAAAAATCACTCAGTTGAACTATGGTTGATGGCAGAAGCTGAAGCCTATTGCCTTTTGTTGTCATGTGACACCCAGTGAAAGGTAAATCCTTTTACTATCCTTTATTACTCTGTGACAGAACGTAAATCCTTAAGACTCTTAGCTGGGTGGTAGTAGGTACTTTTCATTTTGATCATACACACACTAAACTGATGATAAATTTCTCTTGCTTTTTTCATGTATTTAGAATTTATGTCCAAGATGAAAATATGAGTGCTAACATTATCAATGTACCCAAACACTTGGTGGTAAAAGCAAAGGACAAAATATACAAAAGTAAATTAGATGTTGCATGAGTACTTTGTATTTAAAATCATTTTTCATTGCCCCCTTTCAACAAGGGTGCTCTTTTATTGTATTTAAAATCTTAATAACAGAAACACACTGAACTTAGAATATTTTATTTTGTGAAGGAGGCTACTTAGGAATCTGTCAACCTAGAGTATGCCCATGAAGATTTTTGTGATGCTTTTTGAAATAGCCTCTTGGATTTACTTTTCTGGCTGTCAATGACAAGCATATGAAACACAGAAGACACACAGAGGCTGGCATGCACACTGGTCAGCACACCAGTGGGATCTCTGGACTCAGGGGTCTGCCCACCTTCAGTCATATGTCTGGAATACGTGGGAAAAATACTTGGCTAAAAACTTTAAGAAAGTCAAATCAATATTCAAACAGTTCTTGTTCAGAAAAGTTCCAACGAATCCTGAGGTTTTGTCATTTTGTGTAGAAGAACAGGTATCAAATCATCCCCCCCACCAAATTCTAAGAAATCTTGCTCCAGGAAATACCTGTACTCTACCCCCACACCTGCCACCCCCTTGCCGCCTGTCCCCAACACACCCCAGAACTGTGATCTCTGGAGAGTGCTAGATCAGCACCTCAGTCTCCAGATTTTCAGGTTCTCAAAGAGCTTTGAAGTTGAGCACCAAAACCTACCATCTCAGAAATCTGCTCTGTTTTAGGAGAATCCCTGGGGGCCATCTTGGATTCTCTTGTTTAAATAATCTGAACTCCTGAGTGTGTTTCTCTGTGCTGTTTGTTCTAAGTGTAATCACATTAGAGCCAAACCCGACTCATTATTACCCCCACTCTCTCTCTACCTCCACCCATCTCCTCTACAGTGGGGAGTCCACATACTGCATTCCTACTTAACCATATTCTTACTTTTTATTTTATTGGGTCAGGGTCTATGCTAGGTCCTTGACATGTATTATCTTAGCCCCATGATAAGGTTTTAAGGTAGGTATTGTTAGAATCTCAATGGAAACAGAAACCCAGAGATATTCAGTAATTTGTCCAAGGTCATATAGCTCAAATAGTATGTATACCTCCAAAGTCCAAGCTTCTAAATACATTCTCTTGTAGCTTTAGATGGACTGTGATATGGAGCCCCACATTTTGCTTAAAGTCTGTTCTTGCATGGTTGGCCTGTACACATCTCTCTAAATATAAATGTTCTTAAGGTTTTGGCTAATCTTCTCTTAAAAACAAACAAACAAACAAAAAAACAGTATATGTTTTGACAGGCCCCACTACAAAGTTTTCTTCTGAGTATTACATTAGTAGATTTACAGCCAGGATGTTTTCAGAAGACAGAAGTAACAGCATAGAGATAGGAAATAAGCCTCTAAACAGCAAAGTCTTAAGAAGTTTCATGAAGCTTCTTTTGGTGGGGTGGGGGTGTTTTATTTAGCTTTGGGAAAAGCACACAGTAGGAATGATCCAAAGTGTCTATCTATAGGTCTGTTTTCAAGAAATAGGCTTCTGAGTCAATCTCAGGAAAAGGCCAGCTGTTTATCCTTTCCCTACATGTTCCAGAAAACAAATTTAAAAAACTCCTTTCAGTCATGCTTGGGAAAGTGCTAAGGGGTTGTTATCAAGGTGGTGTGGAATATTGGAAAGCATAAACACACTGGCAGAGGATCTGAGTTCTGGCCCTGCTCGCCTCTTACTTGCTGTGAGAGCTTAATCTCTCCCTGAGCCTCAGCCACCTTGTTTGAGAAAACGAGACATTGTTTCTACCTTACAAGGTAATTGTAACACTCAAAATTAAAAATGCTTATGGAAGTGTTTACTATGTAAAATGCTACACAAATAGAAGGCGACAGATGTTGCTGTTGATGATAAACACTGTGTCTTTTGATACAAATACAACTAAAAAGTAAAGAAAAAATGTTAATTGTTTAATTGAAAGGTTGTTTTCTGTTTCCTTTACCGACTCCATTTAAATAAATGTTTCTTTACTAAATTGAGTAATTGATTTATTGTGCAGTTAGAAAGACACCAAGAGAGTATGTAAGAAGCAAAAGGACATTTCACTTAAAACCCTGCTTGACAGAGCCCTGAGGCTCAGCCGAGGAGACCCAGGGCCTGAGGAGTATTTTACAACTGAACTAAGGCTTCACCTGCTTTTGTGAGATTACCCAATTGTTTCATGTTTTAAGAGTGTAGATGGTTATGATTCCTACATCTTTATCCTCACTCTTCAATTTTCAATTTTGCTTTCATTCCCCCTCAAGCAGTGTTTATTTGCAAAAACAAAGCTGGGATGTAAATTGGACAACACCACTGTGGAAGATTTAACTTTAAAAATCACATGTACATTAGGTTTTGTGAGTTAAAAAAAAGTTGGCAACTATTGATATGCTCTCAATCCATTTGCTGTTCTCAACCTGCAGTTTCATTGTAGTTTCTTTGGTCACTCCTGATCACATATCTACAGCCTCAACTTGCATTTCTCTTTTCATGTGTTGTGTGTGTGTGTGTGTGTGGGGGGGGTGGCAGTGAAGGTGGCTGGGGACGTGTGACAAAGCACAGGACTTGGAATCCAACAGATCTGGGGCCAGATCCTGGCTCTGCTACTTATTAGCTTTGTGACCATGGCCAAGTTACCTCTTTGAGCTTCAGTTTCCTTGTCTGCAAAATGAAGCCAATAATACCATGATGCTGCTAGGAGAATCAAATGAATTAAAATATACGCACTTTGAGGTATGTATAGAACTAAACAACCTTTCCCAAATTGTGTTTCTTCAAATACAGTCATAGCATTTCTTTGAAAAAAGTACTAAATATGTATGTAAATGGTCATATATTATGTTTTTTTTATGATCAACACATTAAAAGTCTTAAAACAGTACCATCCAATAGAGCTTTCTGCAATGATGAAAATGTTCTACAACAGCATTGTCTAATGAGATAGTCACTAGCCACATGTGGCCATGGAGCACTTGAATTGTGGCTACTGTATCTAAGGAACTGATTTTTACATGAATTTTAAGTTATTACAATTAAAATTAAAATAACCACATGGGGCCAGTGACTCCTGTCTTAGACATTGCTGCTCTAAAAGACTTGTAGTTAAGAAATATATTTGGTTAATTCAATCCCTAGTAGCATAAGCTCATTTGTTTGTGGATGCATGTGTGTTTGGGTAAAATACCTTTTAATATTGTATTAGTTTTCTATGTTAAAAAATGTTGCACTGAACATTCTCTCTTTACTTACTCTTCTGTTTCTCTGGCCTCCAAACTTGCTGCAGGCCAATAAAACTCCTTTTCCCTCCTGTCCCCTGGCATACAATTCACATGGGAGAAGAAACAGCCTTTGCCAAGAATCGGAGTCTGCATTCCAATAAAGCACTGTTCTGGCCAAATTTATTTGGGGGTATTTATAACTTTTTGCCATAAGGAAATTAAAATTCTTGGAGCAAATTCTTAACTTCCAACTGTTTTTCAACAGCAGGTAACTCTTTTGATTCACAAGGCTGTAGGTACTGTCTATACTTGGTCAGTGGCAGTCACCTTGCTGTGAATGAAATTTTAAAGTAAGCATAATGGTATCCAATTAAATAGGAAAAGTTAATTCCATCAGGCTATGTGTTATAAAAAGCAGATACAAAGAAGAGTTTCTAATCTTTAAAACATGAGACCATATCCTATTGTTTCATACAAAATTTACATTTCTGACAGTTTTGTGTATATCCCATCAATAAAAGATTAAGCAGAAAATAAACTTGGACTTAATTAAAGCGATAATGGGACAAAGTTTTATTTATTCATGGGCTACAGTGGCCCAGTTCAATCTTCCACTTAGAAATCCAATCCTTTAATACCAGCAAAGTATAGCTTTTTCCAGCTCAATTATTAAGAATCAATAGTCTTTACTGGTAACATTTTAAAAATAATTTTAAATAAGGGTACAGAAGCTAAACATTAAAACAATAGCAAAACTCTCAAAAGATTCCAGATTTAAAAAAAAAAAGACAAAAAACCAAAGCTCCTTTCTTCCTCACTAGATCAGTGGTCAATTCAATTAAACAAACGTCTCCCAGAGCCTTCGGAAAGGTGAAAGATGAAGCACAGATGAACACCAAAGCCACCTTTCCTCCCTGTGCCTGGCTAACCGTGTTCACTTTCAGAAGTGCATCCTAGCCCACCCCTGGAGGGAGGTGGGTATTCCCTGAAATGTTCTTTCAAAAGACTGAGAGCCTGGCCCGGGGGAGAGTGTCCTGCAGAGAACAATGGAGGCATGCCCATCTTCTACAAAGGACAATTAGATATTTTTTGCAGTCTGAAGGCTTTACACAGGGGCTCTTTATTATCTTTACAGCTGTGTATACTCAAAAGCACCCCCCTAAAAAGCAATAAAGGGATGGAGATGGGTGCTCCCTCTAGAATTAGAGAGGGGAGTGCAGATGAGTACATGTTGACAGAAGAATTTTGGTGTGCTGTTGATCAGTGGGTTCACCACTTATTCAGTATTGAAATAAGTTTGGAGTATTTTGTGACCAAACCTTACAACAGTGTCTGGAGAGAACAGTGGTTAAGAACAGAGGCTCAGGATCAGACACATCTGAGTATGAATGCTAAGTCTGTTATCTTTAGCTTGCAAACTTGGGCAAATTACTTAACATCCATGAACCTCAGTTTTTCCATCTATAAAGTGAGGAACATAACAGAATCTACCCCACAGGATTGTTGTGAGGATGAAATAGCATTCATAAAGCACTTGGCATGGTGCCCAGGACAAGAAACTATAGTCATTATAGGCAGAATAAAGACTGCCAAAGGTCCTATGGTAAAGACACTTGCTAATTTTATTTAATGCAATGTTTCCCAAACTTACTTGAGTATTAAATAGTCTTCCTTTTGGGGGGAGAGGAGGGCTGGGGGCACACCTAATGATATAAAACATGGTGTTGTGCCGGGTCCAGGTGAATTCCCAGCCCTCTCCTTGATTACCTTGGATGCTCTAACTTAAAAGCACCAGGGGCATTTGCAAACGCAGAGCAAGCACTGAAAGCACTCCATTGAAAGAGGCAGTAATGATGACTGAGTATTAGAATTCCTGTCTCTTTTTAGATCTAAGTACGTTACACTTGATTGTCTCTTTCAAAGAAAAATGAAAAATAACACATGGCACTCCCTGGAAGGTACCTAAACTGAACCCACATGCAAAGGAGGGAAGGTGCTAGAGGATCTTGCCACACAAATTTGAGCACCAGTGGAATAAATAGTATGGAAGAAGATACACTTGGAGGATCTTGATATTTCTTTAGTATGCATGGCAGGTGTTACCACCCTTTCATAATTAGAAAACACAGAATGAAACTTCAAATAAGGAAAACAAACAAACAAAAATAAAATTCAGTATCAGAATTGGCATAGAGAGTCCAAAATGGTACATTTCTGGTAGATTTTTCCATCACTTGTCACCATACTTAGAGTTGACCTCATAGCCTAATGAGCCTGTTGCAGGGTGAGATCAGAAAACGAGTTTGTCTTCAGTACTAGCTTGATTAGATTGGGAAGGCAATGTCAAATGCCACCCTTTTTTTTTCCTGTTCCCTAAAATCTCCTTTTCAAATCTTACATCTTTTTTTGTTTGTTTTTGCTAAAGAAATTAGAGGGGTTAACACAATTCTCCCCCAACTAAAAAAAAAAAAAAAGGAAAAAATAGAAAAAAAAAGGACCCCCTGCCGCACCATTGCCTATAAAATCTAGGATTCTTGTGATAGCATCTGAAAAGGAAATCAGACATTTAGCATGAAACTCACTCACTGTGAAATCTGTCTTTCTAGAACTTTCCTGAACTCCAAACGACATCACAGCTTTCTTTAAGAAACCTACGCTGTCTAACCGCAGGGTGGAAGGCAGGGCGCTCATAAGGGCTGGGAGTGCAAGGCAGGACACATCCACAGACTCAGACTATGACTGCGAGCATTGGAGGGACGAGGACATGCCGGGGCCCACGGGACACCCAGACCGAAGGAGGACGGCTGAAGCTCTAAAGCCAAGTGCCAGGCAGGAGGAGGGTGTTGCTCACACTGCAGCAGCCACGGCCATTCCCCATCACACGAAGCACAACCAAACAGTAAGACGTACCACTGGTGGTCCCCGTACCACTGCCCGAGCCAGGTCCGGGGGACGAGACCACAGTCCTGTAGGTGGGTGGTGGTGGGGGAGGTGGAGTTGCTCTCTGTCCCAACCCAAAATCTTTAGGAGATGAGATTGTTTCTAAGTAATCATCTTTAATGAAGGTCTGCTCAGCGACTTTCTTCTGGACTTCTTCTAAATTTAGCGGCGATGGTACATTGCGAGGAGGCCCAGGGGGCCCTGGGGGACCCGGGGGACCCGGGGGGCCAGGAGGGCCTGGAGCTGGGGAGCCAGCTGGGTTGTCTGCTGCAGCTGGTGGGGACACGACCTTTTCCCTTGGAGTCAACTCTGGAGTAACATGTTCCGGGGACGTATCAGAAAAATGGACCCACTTTTCTTCAGCATTAACAGCGACAGACTTGGGGGACAGCACTGGGCCAAAAATGCTGTCCAAGTCATTGATGGACGGTAGTTTTTCAATTTTGACCTCTGTGGCTGACTGTTCATTTCCTGTGGTTAGAGTAGTTGATTTTAAACTTTGACTTTTAAAATATCATTTGTATGGGGGTGGGGTGGGAGGGGTTAAGCAAAGCTGGTAGATATATAGCCTTGCGAGGTGCCGCAGTGGGCATACTTCATGGTATAAAAATATCTTATTGGATTAAGAGCTGGAGGTGAGGGGAGAGTTCCCCACCTCCACAATGTGAGCATCATTTTGTATGCTATTATTTTCTCTTTTACAAGCTGACCACAGCTAGCTACTTTTACCATCATTTAAGGGGCTGAGCATGATACCATTCTCAAAAGCTGCTCACAAGCACACAAAGCGTGATCATTTTGAGATGGCAGTGTTAGGTCCTCAAAAAACTACATATTTTGCAAAAATTGCAAATCCCAAAAGGGAAGTCACTTCTGAAAGTGAAGTGACTGGCCTACTAAAATACACATAACATAATATAAAAAGAATCGACAACTGAAAATCACCCTCATATTTTATAAAGATTGTCTACGCTAGTATATCCAATGAAAATGTTTGGTGAAGCTAATTATAATATCTGTTAATTTTAAAAAGTGATCATATTATATTCAGCTATATATCCTCTACCTTAAATACACCAGAAACACAGCACAAAGATTACTTAAAGAGATATCCCCACACAGATATTTACAAACACACACATATACACCCCACATTGAACACACACATAGGTTATCAAGGAGGCATTTGTTATTAGAACTGTTACATATATACCTGTTTAATAGGGAGGAAAACTATTAAAAACTTTGTAATTTCTTTTCTCAAGTCTAATCTGTTAACATCATAGTCATAACTATGATATATATCTCTCTGAAGTCATGATACAGAAAAGTCTCTGTTTTTCTTAAATGTTAGCATCAGTTATTCTTTTCAATACATATCAATAAGAGAAAAAAATTAAAAACTATCTTCTAAAATTATCTTCTATTTCATTGGCATAAAATACCTGATAACAACTGCAATGTGAGGAACTATATTTCTTTTAAAACTGAGGTTATTCATATATGAAATTGTTGCTAAATAACTGGAAGGCATGACCAGAGGACCCTTTACCTTTAAATAACCCTTGGGCTTTAAGAACCAGTTGAGTATTTCCATATTTCCATTTTGAAAGCAATTAACTTTCAAGGTTTCAAGGCTACAGATAAATGGGGTAGCACTTTGCACGGTTCACAGTATTTATAATTTTGTCACTGGTAGGTTTATTTATATCTAACATAATTTGTGGAAATACAAGGAACCGAAATGGCTTGAACTTGCAAACACCTTTACTTATGAAACTCTGGATGACTCTCTATTGGGTTTGAGTCAATATAAATTTCATAAATGACTATGTCTTGCCTTCACTTTTGTTGATAAATACTCTGTTCTGTAGCTATCAAACTCACCAGGCTGCATAAATAGCAAAGGACGAAGCTGCAATAGAATTCCAAAGATGATAAAGAACCATATACTAGGGGCCTATACACATAAAATAACTATTACTACTTTTGATTTGCTAATCCAATAAGACTTGGCAGATTATAAATTGTATGAATACGCAGCATTGATTTTTTAATAGAAAGTAAAGATGTGCCTTAGAAATTATCTGTCTAAAGGCATGCAGCAATTCCTTGCTATATTTCATAATCTTTACGTATCCCTTTGCCATGGGATAATAAATACTCAAATGACCACTGGAAAAAATATTCCCCACCATCAGTAGGATGCACACCCTGGGAACCATTTTATGCCTTTGTAGACTAGACAGTTTTAGTTTTAAAAGCAAAAGTTTTATTGGCTCTTGGAAAAATAAAAATTAGGCCTTGAGACTATTAATTTGTAAATCATTATAATGAGATCCAATGAAGTAAATGGTTAATTAAGCATGACTTTTCATATTGAGATCTTTTCCCTTTCCCTTTACAAGTAGATGCGGCCCTCATTCAATAAAATTACACCACGGAAAAATTAATTGACAAATTGTTATTTGTGTATTTTTTGCAAACCTGGGAGTGCTGCTTTAAAAATAAGCCCGCACAATACATTGTAAGGGAAGCAAAACTAAATGCCAACACTGTTATAATGTCTTAGTGTAGCCTGCAGTTTCCAACACATCAAGGGCTCATTGGTCCAGGGCCACTGTCAGCTACATCATCCCTGAACAGACAAAACTAAAGCTTACCTGGTCCAATGGTTAAAGGGGAGCCTGTTCGGGGTGGGGTAGCTGGTACATTTTTTGGAGGCAGTGGTGGAGGTGCTACGAAGAGATGAGAAGTCAAGCATTATTGATCATGCTCCTCCTAAGTTATACAATGCACTGTAGACAAGCAGGATTTGGGCTTTCATTTATATTCCTGCTCTTGGAAATGAAATGGCTGTTTTCATTTATATTCCTACTATTGGAAATGAAATAGCTAATGGTCTACATTTTTTTAAGTTCAAAATCAAAGGACTGAAGCTGGACTCATTCGGATTCTTCCATTTTACAAGACTACGAGTTTGTCAAAAGTTATTGTAATAACAATAACATCACCATTGTATCCATTTAAATATTATTCAACAAACCTCAGACAACAATGAAGTCCCACCTCCTTTGCTAGGAAGTAGAGACATAAGGTTGAATACAAATCACTTTTGCCCTCAAGGAATTTATGATGGACCTAATGGATAGCATGTTAACAGACAGTCACGGTCCAGGGTATGATAATGGAAATGATAAAAGGTTGGGGGAGCAGTGGAGGGGCTTTTAATCTAGTTAGGATATTGTTTTCTACATTGAGTCAAGAAAGAGTCTCAAAAGTATATTTCCTAAATTTTGATAAATATTTGAAAGTCAGAAGCAAAATGACTTGGCTTGAAGAATAACAGACAGATTCCTTTGGTACAAATTACAGCCAAACAAAATTCTGACATAAAGTATAGTATTATGGTCCCTCCCAAGAGATTCACCCTTCTGAACTGGACTTGAAATTTTGTGGGCAAAGTTTGGAATTAGTGTTTCAACAGGTATATTTCTTCTTCTTTCTTTAAATGTTTGCTTTCTTGTCGCTGACCCTATTTGGTAAATTCAAAGAGTTCACACTAATTTCATAAACCATCTGAAGTTCAGGTGTGAACCTGAATGTGGTTCCAACTTTTCATAACCTGAAAGCAGAGTGTGTAGGTGGGCACACAGCTGCAGGATTCTTGCCAATAGCCTCTACCTGCCTACATGAGGAAGAACCTCTTTCTGTCATTCCCCCCTCACCTTCACCCCTGCACATTTTGTTTATTGAGTTTTAGACAGCATCCTGTTCTTCCATGCAACAAGCATGACTCACAGCTCTCATCCTAAAGCCTAGGAATATATGGTTCCTGTAGTTCTTAAAGTACACCTAAAGTTGATCACATTTTTCCATGGAAGTTAAGAGTCAACCAAGGGCTCTGCTCCTGATTAAGAATCTCAGCAAAAAATTAATAAAGGTTATAATCAACAAAATATCATCAAACAAATAAAATAATATAAAAACCTAATAATCTAAAAATAGTAAATTTGTGCTGCAATCACAGAAAGAGCAGAATTACACAAGGCACATCAATCAAACAGCAGCCTCTACCGTGCTAAGTGTAACCACAGCGCATAAAACTCACAACTCTGTAATACCAATAGTTGGACTTAAAAGCGATACATCACCTATATAAACATTTTGTTTGTTTACATTTTTGCCATTTAGAAAGGGTTTTCTAGGAATAATTTGAATAGCTCAGGTCTGTAAAGAAAGCCTTTCAAGGATGTTAGAGCTTTTTTCCCAGTAGCGGAGAGAAATGTTTAAAATCATGCCACTGTGGTTTAAATCCCTTCAAAATACATCTTTCAATGGTCAGAAGTTAAAAAAAAGTCCTTGATAATGCTGGGTTTTCTATCCTGTTTAACGAGGGAAATATCCTTGGAAAGGCTGGATCACATGGATTTAGAGCAATAATATTTCCAATAAATAATCTCTTTGCCTTTGATTATGAATCCCCTTGGTTAATTCTTGTGATCATTTTTAGGTACCCAAAAGCAGAGCCCTGAGGATGCTGAACTGCAAAAAAGGTTAGTTGGTCTGTATGTGAACACTAAGGAGTAGAAATACACTCTGTGCCTCCCTCCTCCCCCAAAACCACCTTTTTCTGAAATCCAATCTCCCACGGGTATTTCAAAGAGTGTCTTCCAGGTGCATGCTTGCTATGTGTGGTATACTTAAAGGGGAATTCAATAATTTCCTAAGAAAGGTGGCCTGACCAAATGAGCAATCCGTTCAGACAGAACAGTCCATCGCACCCCAGGTGGAGGACTGTGTAGATCTTCAAGACCTCCCTCCCCAGCCACCTCGAGTGAGGTTGGGGGATTCTGGAATAAACAGGGCTGATGGTTGCTTTGACATAAATTGACCCTGATCTCCCTGCTATATTGCCCCATTTCTCTTGTTCTCCAATTGTCACTCTTTCTTCACACTGTGCCCTTTCTGTCTTGTGCAGCCTCAGATGTGCTGTAGGACTAGCAGAGACCACATCTGACTCATTCACCTCTGTGTTGTGTGATAGCCCAGTGCTTGGAACATAGCAGGTTCTTTAGCTCACTTGCTTCTCACTCTTACATATACATATTGAATAAATGAATGAATGGGCATGTGGGATGTTAGAAGAGGCTGTGATTCAAGATTAATAATTTTACTTTATTATTTTCTTCTTGCCTTGATAACCTGCTTGGACCATTAAACAACATCTCTTCTTAATATTCTAGAGTTCAAATGTTGCTTACGTAGACTTTGTAAGAGTTGCCTAATCTCACTGTGCAGACAGACAGTAAAATGAGTCACTTATTTTTCCAGACAGAGCAGACACATAACTTACTTCCAGTGGGAAAAGGCCTTGTTAACTTTGGCGACTCCATGCTTGGATTAATTGGTTGGCCTGAACCCCATATTTCAGGCTGATCTAAAAGAGCTGGAGATATAAAAAGAAAATTTCCCAGAGTGAGTTTAAAACACACACACACACAAAACCAATGCACACCTCCCCACCCCACCGGATTTTAGAACTTAAATGTCAATTTAAAGCTGAGCTTCACAAAATTATTTCCCTCTTGCCCTAGTACTGAAAAATTAATTTAAGAATGTGCTGCTTCTCATTTTTTTTTCATGCAGAGACTAGAAATAGAAGTGTGGTGTGCATGTGGGTGGGTGGGGTATCTGTGTGTACATATAGCTACATAAAAACTTTCAAAGTGAATCTAAATTTTCTTCCCAGTTGGTCACTTAAGGACATTCTTAGTATCAGTACACGTACTGGCTCCATTTCTGGTACTCATCGGAAAATCCAGGGATTAATCCCGTGGACATTTGTTTTGTTGTAAGTGGATTTATTTAAAGTCTGCTTTGAATATGCTTTACAACTGAAAATGCCTTGGTTCTATTCAATGGTTTCTATCTTTAAAGGATCTTACTGGGTCTTTAAATAAACATTTTACAGCATCACAAAGGGAAATTAGAATCAGAAAACAAACATGTGCTTAGACATCTAAAGTAATCAGTGCAATTAGGTTGGGGGCCTTAACACTTCTTCTCTTTCTTTTCTCTTCTTGTTCTGATTTTTAAAACTTGCTATGGTATCAGTGTAAACAGCTGGCTCTTCTCAGCACCTATCGTATGGCAGGGACTATGGAAGGACTGGTCTACTTCATCATGTCGTACAGCCCAGGCTGGGAGGTCAGGTGGGTGTGGATTTGAATCCAGCCTCTGAGCTTCCTATAGGTCCTTGGGCAAGTCACTTAAACTCTCTGAGCTTCCTTCCTTCAGCACATAGTGGAGATAATAATAGCAACCTCAAAGAGTTACAAAGAAGGGTGATTAAGGGAGGTAATGCATATCAATATAGTGTGCATAAAATGTCATAAAACATTTATCATAAAGCCAGTAGCTGTTATTATATATTTTAATCCACATACCACCACCATGTGGTTGCTATCAGTATCATTGTGGGAGAGGAAACTAAAAATTAGGATGGTTAAATAACTTGTCCGTGGTAAAAATAGAGGAGCTGGGATCTGACTCAGGCATACCTGACTCCAAAATATATATATATTTCCCCAGGCTTTTTCAACTAGTGATAGAAAAATCCATCAACTAGTGATAGAAAAATCCAGAGAAGTAAGGGTAAGTAGGTAAGAAAGGGAAGTGTGGGCAAAGAGCTAGTGTAGTGGGTGCAAATGTTGGAACTTTATTGAACTTCAAGGGCTGAAACCATCTAAAGAATAATCAAGCCAGTGTATGGACAAGTGCAGGAATGTATCTCTTCTCCACCACAAGCCTCAAAGATGGTTTTAGCTCTGCTTTTATTTTTAATGAAAGAAAACATTCTCCAAAGATATGACACAGGATTTTTTTTTTTCATGGATTTAATGTGGGACCCTGCCTTGATGTTTAAGAATGGTTTCTATTTTTTATATAAAGTTTCCATATAGCTATGGAATTGCTTAAATAGGCAGATACAGTTGCAAATTCCACCTCCAGTCATCATATAATTATGTCATTAATAGAGAGACAGATCATGGGTGACTTAATAAGACAACTGATAGCACTACTGCAAGGCCACCTTTACATAGGAATTCTAAGTTATGGACATTTCAATTGTTGTAGGAGTATTTAGGAATGTTCTTTGTGCATTTTTCTAACAAAATCATTGAAAATTTTCAGGTGTGGCTGACTGCTGGCTATCTCACAGAATCTGGTCTCCATTTCTTCTATAATAGCGGAGTTTTAGCTGGCCACTTGGCATCAAATTCTCTCCAGTGGGCTTTGGTTGGAAGTGATTTGTGTCTCTTCCAGAATTTGCTCTTACTACAATTGGCAGTGAGTTCCACTGGCCTTCTCTTCACCTCCCTTCTTCTGACTAGGAGATGAACAGCCCCTTTGGACCCAGAGAGAAAGGTAACATGTTGAAGATAGTAGTGCTACCCCACCAGTCCTACGTTGTTTACTTCGAGATTGTTAACAAGAATCGGTAATAAAATTCTATCTTGCTTCATTCACTGTACTTTGAGATCTCCTAGTTAATGTAGCTTAGCCTACTCGTTATGCATCCAAGTCTTTCTGTCCTTAACTCTTAAGACACTTCATCAATATATCCTAGAAAAACATTTTATTATACCTATACCATGATGCTCTTCAGTCAAAGAAAATGTTCTGTACTACCAAACATAGCTACTGGAGCTACATGCATTAGACATAAACACATTTCAGAAATAGATTAGATTCCTTTTATAGAGAGCTTATTTTATACCAGTAAGGTACAAATTATTTGTAGCCATCCCCCCAAAACTGGTTAATTTTTAAAGATTAAATATTTAACTCTAGGAATACAACAATAATGGCAGAAATGAAGATATTTTTCCCATAGCATTTTATTTCTAAGTTGTGAATGATTCAAGGTCATTCCTGGGTCGTGAGCCAGTAAACAATGCCTTTTGTGAGCAATCTAAGTGACACTTCCACTGATGAGGTAGAAAAGAGATTCAACGAGGTTGGAGAGGCCAGATCACAGTGAAAGTGACCATGACAGGTGTAATGAGGCCTAGCTCCATTCATGCTCCTGCTGACACCTCCAAATGATGACTGGATCCCAGAACATTCACTCCCCGACAGAGATTTGTGTAGATTTGCAGTAATTCTTACTAATTTCTTTTGAGATGTAAACTTTTTTAGCTACTAGATATTTCTGGAAGTAAAGCTTCAAATCCTAAAATAATAGAGGTTTGCAAACTGTTCTTGACAGCACACCTAGATCAGAAATTTTCTTTCCCATGAGGATCTGATAATATATTAAAAATATGCCTCAAAATATATACATTTACTCTAGAAAGGTTATGCTTTAATAAAAAGAAATACAAGTCTGTAGATGTATAGGGTTTTTTCCTACCTTCTGTCTTCTGTTCATCAAAAGCTGATTCTAATGGTGGGCCAAAGAGGGGAGCAAGGGCTGTAGTGTCGTCTGGAGGCTTTTTGCTAAATCACATACATTAAAGTAAAATACAGAGACAGGGCTCAAAAATTAGTGCTCAAAAGATACACAAACTTTCCTACAAACAAATGTGTGTGTGCACATGTGTTATATATGCACACATGCATATGTGTGCAAAGCTCCCGTAGGGCTAAGAAGTATTATGTAAGGATGTCAAATGTATTATGGGACAAGAGAATTGGTAGGAGGTAAGATCCTTGGTCCTCAATGGACCAAGGGGCTGGTCCAACAGAAGTAAGTTGAGGGGAAACACTTTCAAAGCACCATGGTTCTCTATACCTAGAAGAATTAATACTCTAGATAACAGTTTATTGCAAAGCACCTTTCTTCCCTAAGATCTCAAAAACCATTTATATTTATCTTCACCACATCTCCGTGTTCTAGTTAATACAGTTTATGAGTGGTTAAAGTCAAGGATGGGATATTAAGTGACAAGGCACCCAGGAAGTTTCATCCTTCCCCTTCCTACTCAACAGGCTGGTTACAAAGTCCTCAGACCTCTATACAACACATCTCAGAAAGAGAAGAGTAGTGAGAGATTAGGGAAGCTGGAGGACAATAAGTTAAACTCCCATCCTTTCTCCTAATTATTCTTCTAGACTGATTTTTGAGAAAAGGCTGCATGACTGCCATTTCTTTTCCAAACCCCATTCCCCTCGTTGATGCTAATGTATCCTGTGCATGTGTGCTGAGGAATGAGGGGTGAAAGGAGGGGAGTGGTGGGAGCGGGAGGAAAAAGATGTAGAAGGATCCAGCCTTGAAATGGGAATAGCAGTCTTTTTAGAAAACGATGCCCATTTGTACAACACTTGCTTAAATGGAAGAAGACACTGTAAAACACAATGCTTTGCCAAAGCCCCAAACTAAAATAGATTATTCCTTTCGTGTGTGGCAGGTGGAATGTACCATGAAATTGTATCCAACTAAACAGGCTTCTCTTCACAGGGCAATACAATCCTATTTCAGATCAGCATTCTAGACCCCAAAGACCTCTTTATAGAGACCTTTAGCCTTCCCATTAGTGAGGGGACTGCACATTTTGGTAGGCAGTTATTTTAGATAAGTGCAGAGTATTTCCCTAATGGCCTCCCTTGGGCTGCACTTATGAGAAATGATAACATATTAAATATTTGGACCATGCTATGAACATATGGACTTATATGTATAGGTAGGTCTTTTATTAACAGAAGCCTAGAGTTTAGTCCAAAGGAGACTTGCTTAATTGTTCCAAGTTCATGATACCTTGCATAAAACACAACTAATGTCTTTCATGCTCACCTTATAAGCTCTGGAGTTGGTGTGGAACGCCTGGGTCTTGCCACTTCTTCACCTGATGTACAGGACAAAGGAAATGTTTAGGCATATTTTTACCATTACTCTCTGATATGTCTTATGAATTATGTTTGGAAACACTTAGAGACTTAAATCCCATCAGTAAGCAATGCAATATGAAAGCTTTGCAAAACAAACCCTCTCCCCTGGCAATGCAACAGCTATATATTAAGCATATGTAGCAGCATTTTGTCTGGCATTTGTAAAACCTCATTAACCAAGGAACTACCATGGTAAGCCATCAAATAGAAGATTTGTATACTGCAGAGCTTAGTGGAATAGCATACCATTCTTGGAATGTCTGCTGCCTTGATTGGTTATGCTTCCCAATTACCATAAAAGAATACTAAGCCAGGCCATATGTGTAGCACAAGAATCCAGCATTCTCTGCCTGTTCTTTTCTTGAAATGCCAAGAAAATGTTATATATTTAACTATGAAGCATGAATTTAGAATTCCCTAGAATTTGTTGTATGCAGCAGAAGAAAATTGTGCCCTAGGTGTATTATAACCTAATCATATCCCTTTGGTTGACTAAAAGTTTTATATCGAATGACATAGGAATGGATGAGTTGAATCTACTTCAGTTCCTCCTGCCCTCCTCCTCTTCCCACCTCCCATCAACAAATACACACTTGATTAAATCCATTTCCGAAGTTAAATACATCAAGAGTTAACAAATATAGGAAGAAAATAGCAATGTTTTTCCAAAAGCATATTCATTTTCAGAATTTAAACATTAATCATTCAAAACCCACAGGGGTTCATTACAAGAATTCTTTGCTGCAAAAGTAAAAAAAAATTGTAAGCCTTAAAATCAAGCCCAAGAGTGTAAAATTCAAATGTATATATGCTCCAAGATCCAAGGAACTATTCCTTCTTTTAAATTGTACTCTATTTCTGGTAGCTAAGATATACTTACTGGATAAGTTCCTTTTAATTGCACCCTAGAATTAGAAATAGACACTATAAGGTTTAAGACCACATATATGTTATGTACAATATGTATTATTTCTGTCATTGCAATTAAACTGAACTCAAAGAAATGCAGATGTGGAAAATGAAGTTTTTCTCAGAACCACATTCAAGTTGGAAATTGTAGATACATATACATAAATCCGTTTTTCATTTTACTCAAAGAATATAGAGAGAAAGGAAGGGTAAATCATGTCTTCTGAACAAGAACAACCCCTTACCTGGGTGGATATGGTAAATTAAAGACAGATGTTGAATAGTTTATTTTTAAAAATCCTCTTGAACTCTAGCAGATAAGAAAGTAAATCCAAGTTTAACATATGTTTGATGTTTGAAAATTATAGAATCTATTTAGGAGTACTGTATGCTTCTAGTGAGGTGGGGTTTTCAAATAGCTAGTACAGTCATCAGTTTACAAATGTGATTTTAAAAGATATAAGTGACAAGTGATCAAGGCAAGGGAAACTTGGAGGCATCTGCCATGGAATGGACTGTTTTATTCAGGGAGGCAGGGAATTCCACCCTACCCATTCATCCCTCTTCCCTCGTCAGTTTCTTCCAGTTGCCTGCCATTAGGCCTGCCAATCCACCAACTGGGAGTATTTTTCTTTCTATTTTTTAATACAAAGCATTGTGATACTATTGGAATACAAATAGCCCTGGCAGGAATAATCTGAGCAGGTCATCTCTGGCTTCTATAATGCCTTAGCATAAGCTTACTTAGACCATAGAAGGATGGATTAGACTAAAAGTTTTGATTAAAAACCAGAAGCTGTGAAAAGTTCCTAGCATGGGATGCTACCAGAAAAGTAGACCACCAGGAGGGTTGCACCACGGGACCAACGGCATGGCTTGGCATGCTGCCTTAGGATAATGATGGGGGCTGAGTCAGGGCAGGAAAGTGGAAGTGCAATGTATGAAAATACCACAATAGGTGAGATGAATGATTTGTGGAGTGGCCACAAAACACATTTTTTCCTACTTCCTAACATTTTAGTGAACGTAGTGAAGGCTCAACCTGGTGGTCACAGAATGTTTTCTTCTCTCAAATTATAAAATTAAGAACTTCAGATAAGATTTAGCACCTCTGCAAATAGATCTATTTGCAGCTTCTTTCCCTCATTATTAAGGATATATCAGAACTCTCTTTCCCATTTTGAACCCATTTATGATAGAAGTGAGTTTTGCTCTGAACAAGGATCTATCAAACTACATTTTCTCAATCTCTCAAACTACATTTTCTGGCTTGTTTTGCCTAATAATGCAATATGTTTCCTCCTACTTTATGTGCCATATAGAGAATTATTACATTATTATGAAAATTTTAAAATAAATATGGTCACTTAAATTTGCTGTAATCATGTGAGTTTTGCTACAGGTTTGCTTTTGAAAAAATAAGGCTTTGAGGACAGAAATAATTAGAGAACAAATTGTTTAAATGGAGTTAAAATGTTTTTCTGGTTGTGGACTGTCAGATAATCATAATTTTATTAGTAAGGTCTGAAGAAAGAGATATAGGGGCTTTAGTTCCAAGTAGTCAATGGCAAGATTAATAAGCTGGCATAGAGGGAACAGAGCGCACCTAGTGTTGTGAGACCTGAAATCCAGCAGTTTGAGGATCCCAGGAGCTATACTGAAGACCTCTTGGTTTCTCTGTCCTACTCCTTTTGTTAAAAATATAGTACCCATGAAACCAAGAAAGGTACAAAGCTCCTTTTGTATTTATTAATTCCCAGGTGCGTCAATTAATTCAACAGCTATTCACTGTTGAAAGGCACTAAAGAAGTCCCTGTAACATTTTTATTAAATACTCCTCATGAATGAACGATCACAAGTTAAGTGCAAGTAAGACTTGACAGAAATGTGCAAGAAAACTCTGTTGTTTAGAAATTAGGAAAAACAAAACTAATATCAATTTAGAAAGGGACAAATATCTGAATGATCAGCATCAAGTCAGCAGCCACAGAGAAGAAAGTCCTGTTGTCTGCTGATCCGGCACACAGATCTTTGATGGCCTTAATGTTGCAGCGTGACAAATCTAGAACAAGGGTAAGGTGATGTCAACCACACAAACCACACTCGGGAATGAAGCCCACTGAATTCGAAAACCTTCTCCTCCTCCTCAGGTGACTGCATTTTCCTCCTTTCAATGATTGTTTGTTGTTATATGAATGTTGTGAATACATTTTCTTCATTTTGAATTAGTGAATTAATTTTTTCCTTTAAAAAAGAAAACTTGTCCTAATTTGGGATGTCACTTAACAGCTGGGTTGGAATCACCAACACCGACATAGCAGTGCCTGCAGATGCCACTTTCAAACCTTAGTTAACACAGTTTAGACAGAGAACCACCGACTTATCACCTGGGGCAGGGTAGTTGGCTCAAATAATGATTAATCGGATTGACACAGGCATACCGCTATTTCAGAAAGCATTGTTTTCAGTTCCATTTCCTCTCTTAAGGGACTGACCACGTAGATGGGGATCATTTTAAACACAGCAAAGACCTTTCTTTTTGTTGTTCTAAATTCATCATATTCATCAACCTGAGGAAAATGATTGAGAATCCACTTTGAACAATGTAAACTAATATTGATCTGACCTTCCAAGTTTGTCTTCAGTGATGAATCTACTTAGAATTATGTGACAGCCCAGGACCATTGACTTGACAGTGTGTCTCCCTCTCCCAAGATGGAAATTAGAATTATGTATCAGCACACACTGACCAACGTAAGTTGCAGTCCAGGGACATATTTTGAATTTAGGCTTAAAAACAAAGTGGATTGAAAATTGTTTCCTTGCAATCTTTATTGTTTTATTATTCTTCATTATCACTTTGCTATCAGCTTCTATCATGCTTTCTGATTAATCTGCTGGTGCTTCACACACACACACACACACACAACCCCCCCCCCCCAGTTTCAAATTTGACACTAGGTATTGGGATTCCCATGTATTAATTTAGGTGGCTATGGAAAAGTGGTTAGAAAATTCTAAAATATGTCCTTGACACTTAGAGGGTCAGAGGCTTCCAACCCTTAAAGCTAATTCATCTGCTTCACTCACACTGGGTTATCGTAAATTTAATGGGAAACCAACCTGGCCACCTTGCCTTGGCAGCAATTTTCTCTATACATGTTTAAGGTAAAAATGTTGAGAGTTCTTACCGGGCTGCGCCTCTGTGATCAGCAAAAAGGAAGAGAGAACAGACACCTAGTCAGAGAATGATGGATCAGTCAACAGGCTTGGGTAAGAGAAGACTTTCATAAACAGCTCACCAAACATACACTCCGAGTGATCAGGCCAAAGGAAGACAGGCGGTCATTGTGTTTAGGGCTTAGTTAAACCATAGGAGCCTTTGCAGAACTGTCCGTGGTATAATACAGCTTTGCTAATGTGGATGTACAAGTGTTACTTATGTGTACATAAGAACAAGGCTGAAATGTACAAGTAGATGTCACTGACGGTTTTTAATGTCTTGCCATAGGAGTTTTTCTCCAGATTATTTGGAGAGGAGAAACTTAGAAAATAAACAATTATGGGGCAAACTGTTCCCCTGTACAACAGGGTGTTAGCAAACATCACAGACATAAAGCATTTCCCACATAGTTAGGGTCTAACGGGGGCCTCCAAAAACTCAGAGGCAGGATTTAAAGTGCACTCTCCTTGGTCTGGCTTCTCGCTGTAGTGTTCTATGGAATCTGTGCTGATGAGGACTTTTGCTGGTACATATATGTTCTTGGCCGATGATTCGGCAGCCTCTACCAAAGGGGAGGAACATGACAGGGAAGGTGAGGAGCCCCTGACACACACAGGTGGGAATAATGAAAACTGTCCAGCACCAATAGAACACGGGTGGACCAGAGGATGCCTGCAAAACAAGCAGACATACAACTTCTTTCTTTCTCTCTGCAACCCTTCATGCTACTGTCCATTTTCCCCGACGGTCTCTGATGGCTCCCTCTTTAGGATCTTTCTGCCCTTTCAAGAGTAGCGAGGATGGGAGTGGGGGAAAAGGATGTTGCTCAGCATTTCACTTTCAGGATGTGGGCTCATCCATGGATTCACCCGAGGCTACCTCCCAAAGCCAGGCTGGGAGCACAAACACAAATGTAGCTGTAGCTAGGAGCTTGCACAAATGAAGAGGATGGTCTACTCTTCAGAACATAGATAGGAAACAAAAACCTGTAGCCTTTCATACCTGGGAGACCTCCATGAATATTTAGTCCAGTGGCCTTTATGATGGAGAGAGGGGAGTGAGGCTCTGAGACACACATCTAGTAAAGGGGTAGAACCAGAGACAGAATTTAGATCTCTGGGCCAGGCACGGTGGCTCACGCCTGTAATCCTAGCACTCTGGGAGGCCGAGGTGGGAGGATCGCTTGAGGTCAGGGTTTCTAGACCAGCCTGAGCAAGAGTGAGACCCCATCTACCTGGTGCAGGCCTGTTGTCCCAGATACTTGAGCCCAGGAGTTTGAGGTTGCTGTGAGCCAGGCTGACGCCATGGCACTCTAGCCCAAGCGACAGAGTCTGATTGTGTCTTAAAAAAACAAAAAACAAAAAACAAAAGTTTCTGATCTTCCACATTCTTGTTTTTTCTATGATACCAAGCATGGCATTGCTGAAAGACTCCTAAAGCAGAGAGCCATTGTGGCTAACACCCAGGAATGGTTATTTTTCAGACCAGTTTTATAAGTTGCTGGGACTTTAGACATATTTACTCCAGTCAATTTTACTTATAATATTTTAGACTTTATTTGCTTTATTTTCCAGGTACTGCATCATATTGATCCCATCTCTCTTAGAAACCAGTCTATATGCATGGATGCAATTTAAATCAAATTAGAAAAAAAAGAGTATATTCATGTATTTCTGGGCTTGAATTCTCTTCTTGGCTAATTCATACTCTATTTTGAGAAACATTCAAACACTTTTTTTATATGAAGATTTAGACTGTATTATTCTTTTGTGATCATGCTGAAGTTCTTTTCTAAAGAAGGAAATATGGGCATTTTATGACAAATGACTCACTTCTAAAATATAGCAAATAGGGGACTAAAAGTGACACAGTTCCTCCACGATGAAATTATGAGAAATAATGCAAAATAAAATGCAGATTGCAACCATACAGTGGCAGAGCCTTAAATATAAGGCTCTTTATATTAATTTAAAATTATATAGAACACTTTTCAAAGTAATTTCAAGTATATTATTGTACCCAAACTAAGTCATATCTTAATTTCTAATGAGTTAAAAACCGACATTTTTAATCAATAGCTTATGTTTGTATTCTTTCAAGTAAAAGACAATCATATAAGGTAACATTTTGGGAACTGCATTTGTAAAATGCCTTCATCAAGGAATAGCTATTCAAATTCATATAGCCACAGGCTGATTAAACAGAACCCCAAAGACACAGCTAGAAGCTGTGCAAAGAGCAGACCCAGAAGGCTTCAAGATCTATAATTATCAGCAATCTGAAACCTTCAAAAAGAAAAGATTTCCAGAAGTTAAATGGAAGGGCTTTATATACAATAATTATCACCATTAAAGAGAATAAGACAACTTAGACTCTGCCAGACAAGGGCAGCAAAGTTATTATCAGCCAGGAGGGAAGGGTCTTTGCCTGTTCAAAATTTTATTTTACCCTTTCTCCTTAATTTCCCAAGAATATCAAAGACTTTAGCCTCCTATGTTTGTTCTACCAGTACATAGAATTTGCTTCAAAGGCAGAAGATAACTAATTCTGTATGTGGCCTGGATATATTCGATAAGCTGAGAGATCTATGTCCAGAGTTGCAAACTCAGATGCTTCCAGGGGTGAGGAACAGGGCTGGGTGCTGGGAGTCAGGGCACATGTGCATCTTGAAACTGGTGAACTGGCCACTGTTTAGGTGCTTCCTGTGTCTGCCATGCCAGAATATGGGCTTAATGCTGCCAGATCTTCGGAAAGAAGATGAGCACCCACATTTAAAAAAAAAATTCCGAATGTTCTAGTTTTTAAATGTGAGCTAAAATTGTTTTTAACTGTACAACCAAACAAAACACCTATTCAGTTGTTCAGAATCTGCAGGTGGTCAATTCCTCTCTGATTGCAGGCATTTGTATCATACATAATAAGCTCTCAATGAGTTCTCTCTGTTGTTTGTATTGCTTCATTTCTACATCTGATTACTCAGAGACTTTGCAAGTGGTCTACTCGTTTTCTGAACAAATTTCCTACATTCCTAATTAAACGTGAAGTATTTAATTCCTATATTTCTCTTGGTCCTCTAATGCATTCTGGAGAAGGTTTTGGAACATTTTATTTTCCATTCTACTTTTATTTTGGTGTTCCACTTAAAGATAACTCTTACTTTGTACTTTGAGGCTGTTTTCAAAGTTGGTAAAAACTGCTAATTTACAACTTGGTCACTGGAATGAAAATCTTTGGTTAGAACATCTTATATTTCTAAAATGTATATAATTTTCAATAAGAATGTGTCTCCCTAAAAGAAGATACTACAGCCTATGCCCTTGTAGTCTCTGCAGTATTCTTATACCACACTGCAGTTTTGTTTTATTATTTTTTTGCATAACAGGATTAATTTAAGTTCAGTTAACTAGGAAACCTTAGTCTTAGTCAATGTGGGTAAAGTGTTTTAAGGCATTTATCATTTCTAAGTAACCAAACATATTCTGTCTTGCTTGCCAAATTCTCTGAATAATCAGCATCAGATTTTGTAGTTTTACAAATTTGCTAACTTCAGAGCTACGGGGAAACAAGAGGAAAATGGGTGGTAAATTGCAAAGCACCAAACAAATATTATTTTTACATAATCTAGTCACAGCAAATTCAATGATTCACGTTAGAGAATTTTCTAGGAGACAATTAGAATATATGATTGTTATGTTTATTATTATGATCCCAGCCAACATTCCTATTTCTTTTGAAATGCTTTGGGTGAAGTCAAACTATCTGGCAAGTATCTATTCGCTCCACTCTTGTAGGTGTTTGTCTAAATTTAAACTTGTTTCTATATATATTGCAAGTCAGATTACAGAGAATTACTTATTATATCCAATCAGACATGTTTGAAACGATCTTCTGAAACTCCATTTGGGAGGAGAAACAAAGAACCCGCTACTAACAGAGATATCATTAAGAGACGCCGGGCTGAGGAATTGACAAGATGGACATTTCCAAACAGAAATGAGGCAAGGGGGTGGGGGGAAGACATCCTTGAAGACACACAACTGAAATGAAGAGGAATACTTGTAGCTAAAATTGCTGTATGGACAGCAGGGGGAACACCAGTGAGGAACGGAGAATTTTGAAAGCACCACAGGCAAACTTCAGGCCATACAGTCCTCTCGATATGTGAAGTGGCCAAATTCAGTTAATTCAGAGAAAGATTCAGGGTCAAATAAATGAAAATTGGCAAAGTGTAAGGAAAGGCTACTAAAGGGCACCAGCAATACTGTGCTGCCACACAGCAGGTGACAGGGAGTTGACTCTCAATTACTCAGAAGTGGGCCATTTTAGCTTAGTGATCATCATCATCATAATCACAATCACAGGTGCTTATTTTATTTTTGGAAACAAAAATATGTGGGCCCACATTTTGATCAGTTTTAATATTTTGATCCCATTTTGTGCTTTCCTGTGCCTTCCATCCAATCTCCGTCCTATCACGTGGACTTCCTGCTCGTGTGGCGTCCTACACGTGGGGCAGAGCCTGCCAGGACAGGTCAGCGGGCAGGGTAAGAGGTGACGGCACTTACTGCAGCCTCCACTTAGGCAAGTTAAATTGAACAGACCAACAGCTTCTCGGCACTGTTAACATGGAAACACAATATTTTCGTATTTTCCAGCAAAGAGATCACCTCTGTCAGCCATACATTGGCATCTTGGGAACATGTTCCCGACAAACCAGGCAACCGAGAAGAGAACATAAACTTTTTTTTTTTTTTTTTTTAAATCTGTTCCATGTTGCTCTAAAATAAAAAGATGTAGGTACATCATATCAGATTTGTGCTGACACTAAAAATCACCCACTGGTACTAAAAAGTACCATCCAGAAGGTGATTTACATTTTATAAAGATTCTCTTTTCTAGTTTCCGACGATTCTAGGAGGGGATATTTTGATATACTGAAAAAGAAAAAGAAAAAGCCAAAATTCAGACCCAGAACCCCACTACTACTCCCATTTCCCAGAACAGTTTGACAAGCATTCAGGATGCTACTGTGTGGTGCATTAAACAAAAAGTCAATTTATAAAAATGTTTGCCTAACTTATAGCATGTATACGTAGCGTGACTAATTCAAGTGGAAGCTGCAATAAATGAAACTTAGCACCGAAAATATTTGATCATATGCCTGTGATTGAGGCAGAGGTGAAACTTCACAAAATTACCCTGGGTTAATAGCAGGGTTTTAAAATCACTTAGCAACCAACTTCCTTTTTTCCCCAAGTGGCATAATTAGACCTTGTCCTGGTTCACAAAAGTTTGTTTTTAAAATTCACAGCCTCGTTTAGGTGTTAAACACAGTCAGCCATTAGATATGCAGATGATGAAAATCAACAGAATAGATGGTATTTGGCTTATTTCTTACCGGACTTTTCCTCTAAGGAGCGTAGGCATGGGGAGGAAAAATAAAGAGAAAATGAGAGAGGTGAAATGTATTTTCCAGAAGAAACAGCTCAAGGCTCAGAATAACCTGACGGAAGGCAGTTCTCTAAGGCGCTAAGGCTTTTATACAGGCTTTCTGTGGGTGTCTGCTATATCATTCTTAGGCTGCTGTTTCTAGTTCAAGCTACAGAGGGCATAAGTGCGGCCTCCATGGGAGCACATTCTAGGCTTTCTTTTGAATGGTTTGCTTTTATGAAATGCATTTGTGCCTTGAAAATAGAAAATTATGCTTGTAATATTGAAAGCAATTGGAAAATGACGTTAATGCACTGAAGCCAGGCATGGTCATGCAACTGAAACACGAAACTTTCCAGAAACTCAATCTTGACAGAGAACCTGGCATGCATCATTTTCTCCTGCATCACCCTGGGGAGAACCACCAGCTCTTCTTTGATTCCCTCTTTCATTTTTCCCCGTTCTCCATGGACAGTTACAAATTCTTACAATTTGTAATTACAACTACAAATAAGAGAGCATTCTGGGGACCCCTGGCCCCGAGAATGTTCTCCTGTTTCCTCAGCAACTGTCTTAGTGGGGACTGCGTTGTCTCTTCCTGACAGTACATGTGCTTCCAGCCAATGGTCCTATTGCCAGTTTCATTTCCTAATCCCTCCTTCACCCTATCCCCTGAATCATTTTTCAGAAATAGTGAAATGAATATATTACTCTGCTCTTCAAAAACCTCCCTGGTATCCAGAAAACAGAATGCAAACTCCATTCCATTGCATTTAATGCCTTCATGATGGGCCCCAGCTCACCTTCCTGCCCTCATTCCGCTCTTGTCTTTCTATGAAGCTTGCAGTTAGCTGCGGAGTCTCCTTGTAGCCCTTGGATGTGCCACACGCACACACAGACACACCCCCTGCCTTCTGCCCATGCCACTTCTTCAGCCTTCGATGGCTCCTCCCTCTCCCGCAACCGAAATCTTACTCGTTCCTCAAGGTCAGTAACATTTCTTCCGTGACACCTTTTCCAAGCTTCCCAGTTAGAATAAATTGTTCCCTTGTCTTGTTGGATTGCAGCTCGCTCCTTTTGTTCACAATAATAAACAAACAAATAAATATTGAAAGCCTTTCGATGTGCCTGACATCTATTAGCCTCAGGGAAAACAAAGGTATGCATCGCTAGGACATTTTTGCAGTTCTTATTTTGTTCTGTATCATTTAGAGATCTCTACTCGACTATTGGCTCACGGTAATGGCTATGAATGGACTCTCTCGAGCCCCAAACATAGTGTGAGGCATAGAGTAGGCACACACAACATGATTAGGAATTATCTTTTGGGGGAACTATTGAAACATTATGCAAATATTTGAAGCACAGCATCTTTTGCAATAGGGAAAGAGGAATCGCTCTCTGAAATAAGGCTGTCTTGTATATGGCCCAAGCCATGTGCCCCGTCCTATAAATATTTCACTTAGCTGCCACTTAACTGTTACTTTCTCTGCCCATTAGTGCCCTCAGGTGCTAACCCATTTTACTGAGGTTCTAAGGAAGTGGCACCGCTTTGTACAAATGTTAGTGTGCATTATGTGATCAGATCTCCAGGGTGGAATTTTCTCCTATGGCAAATACTAATGCTTCAGAATAGCTAAGGGCCAAGAGAGAGGGGTCCCATCCTTGGTGACACTTTCAGATCCAGACCCATGCTAAGGAGCACAGAGAAATACAAATGGCATTCATGAGATCTAGGTTCTCAATATACAGACAGAAAGAATTTTTGAGTTAAAATCAAATCGCTTTCAGGAGGTTGTCAAGGTGGAAGGACGAGCATGAGCTTTTATATATTCCAATTAGTTCAACTCCTTATTTTCCGGCTGCCTTTGAGCAAGTTACACTGTGCTTTAATTCAATAATTTGTAAAGCAGGGTTAATGGCTACTTTGTAGGATTGTAGTGAAGATTAAAAGACAAGGATGATACTGACAGCCAACATTTCGTGAGAACTTACTATTGCATTACCTTATGTCGCTGGTGTTATTATTATCTCTAATTTGCTGATGAGGGAAAGGAGGCTCTTAGAGGATCTCTAAGGTCAAAACCAAGGAGCAGAACCAGGACAGGATCCCAGATAGTCTAACTCTAGAGAACCAGGGCAACGTGGGGCTCTTGGCACAGCCCAAGTCCCCTAAACAGATTGAACCCATGTTCAGGGCCTCGTCAGCACTGGGATCTAAAAACAATGTAGCTAAATGCTCACAGATCACACAGCCTGGAAAATTTTGGATGTCTCTAATGGAAAGAATTAAATAGATCATGCCAGTCTAACATAGCAGGTCTCAAAGAATGAACTTCTCAGAGAGTGAGCTTATGTTTCTAGGCATGCTTTCAGTCCTTGGGATAAAACTCTAATTATAAGGTGAATTTCTTAGCCTTTTCTACAAGTAAATGAATTTTGTTTAATTAACATCAGAAGAATAAACATCAACACACAAATGATAAAGGCTACCCCTCCCCTCCTGCCCATGCCTTCCCATCTCCAGCTACATAATGTATTAAACCATCTTTGCTCAGCATGTTTTGCTTTGTTAGCAGCTACCGACACCTAGGCTATGGCCTCTTAGCTTACAGGATCCTTTAGGATATTAAAAACAAAAGTGAAAACAAACACAAAACATGACAATTCTCTTTAAGGGAAAACAAAGATATTTCTTGATTTAAAGCAAGCTAATAGCATCAGAGTTGATTTTTAATTATGGAAAAGATAAACAAGAGAACTGGGAAAGAGATATGTATATCTCTGGGCTTACCTGTAAATATGTAGAAATAGAGTAAGTGAATTTTGGGACTAGACAAAATCATGGACCTAAAATATAACCATTGAATGGGCGATGAGTGCAGGCATTTTCCCATCCCATGGCCTAAGAAAACAATTCCTGACCTGCAAGCCCTGCTGAAATGCAGCTCGTCCTTATGAGCAACAGCTTTCCAAGGAATCCATAGACCCCTGCCCTCTACGGATGGAGAATGTCTCTGGCTGTTATTATTCCGATCTGGTTCATCCAAGTTAGGTTTTGATGGAGCCTACATTTTTGCACGAGGGGCTAGAAATCAGCAACACTTAAAACTGCATTCTGTTTAAGACCCAGAGCCGAAGCTAATAGAGGTGAATGGAGAAAGCATACACCAGAGTTACGATGACCCCTTACATAGAGGCTTTGTGCTCTGAGTGCATCCCAGCCCGCTTCACAGCTGAACAAGGAATTAAGCTGCCACGGGAATTTTGGCATCAAGCATCATAGAATGGAATCAAGACATAAAAAGTCAGGTCTAATCTGTAAGCCTTTTCTTGTAATCATTTAACCTCAAAAATAGGGTGGCTGTATTCTAAATCTTTATATTTTAACTAATGGGATTCTGTTATAAAATAATCACTTTCTATCAGTTACTTATGACTAGTCAGGTATTCACAAGGAGCAAAAGGATGATTTATTTATTAATCCATTAGCAGATATTTATCAAGCACCTAATAGATATCAGACACTATTTTAGGCACATTAATGAACAACAGAAATAGCAAAAAAGCTCCAATGAGCTTACTTTTGGGAGTCGGGGAAGGAGACACACAATAAATAATAAATACAGTCACGCACTGCATATTGACTTTTAGGTCAACGATAGACTGCATAGACGAAGGTGGTCCAATGAGATTGTGATGGAGCCGAAAATTCTTGTCACCTAGTGACGTCGCAACACAATGCTTTACTGACATGTTTGTGGAGATGATGGTGAAAACAAACTCACTGCACTGATAGTCATATAAAAGTATAGCACATACAGTGATATACAGGACATATTACTTGGCAATGATAATAAACGACTATGTTACTGATTTGTGTATTTACTATACTATACTTTTTATTGTTATTTTAGAGTATACTACTTCTACTTATTAAAAAAAAAATTCAGGCAGATCCTTCAGGAGGTATTCTAAAAGAAGGCAGTATTATCACAGGAGATGACAGCTCCATGCCTGTTATTGCCCTTGAAGGCCTTCCAGTGGGACAAGGTGTGGAGGTGGAAGACAGTGATATTGATGATTCTGACCATGGTATAGGCCTAGGCTAATTATGTGTGTCTATATTTCAGTTTTTAACCCATGTCTATTCTTCTCTATGAGGTCTGAAAAAAAAAAAGATTTATCTCATGTGCTAACTTCTGATTTTGGTCTGGCAGGCTGCAGCTCTGTCTATAGGGTGTTTCTCAGACTACATCTGGGATCTAGTGGCAATGTCTACTGAGGACTTGGGGTGGAGTGTGGTGGCTTACATGCCCCAGGTTTGGTAACCAGGCTGGACCAACCCAAATCACACTTGCCCTTTGAGGCCGTCCCTGATGAGTAGAACTGAAGCCTGGCCTCTGCCTTCCACCTCTGTGCACCACGTGAGGTCTGGGCTGAGCACTTAGCACTAAAACGCATGCAGTCTTTAGCCTCTCCATGCACTGTGCAGTGTTTCCACCAGCAGAGGATGCTGGGTGGGCGGGTAAGAGACTGGAGCTCTGCTCCCCCACTGATGACTCTTTGTTTTTACTGAACTCAATGGGGTGCTGAACCTTCTGCCAGAGTGAGGACAGGAAAGGGGGTGGTGTTACCAAGCAGCAGCAGATTCATGGATTTTGCTCTCTAGCAGGCTAATTTGGGTGTGGGAAGGTGGGCGGGCCACCTGGAACAGGCAAACAACACCAGACTGTCTCCAGTTCAAAGCTGTCTCCCCCTCCTCATATTTTTTGGTTAAACAGAGTATGGATTGCAAACCTCATTGCTCCTTCATAACTCAATGTCAAGTTCTTTGATTCCTTGTACCACTGGATTTTACAGGGAAAGGGGAGGAGGCACTAGCCTACATGCCAGGATAGGTCAACTCCTACTCTTCACATCATTTCCATCAGCCCTCTTTTCCTTCACTTTGCTCAAGTCCTCCCTTGCTATTTTTATTTTCCTTCCGCCTCCCATAAATCTCTGAACTTAAGGGAAAGGAAAGTGAAGCTGCAAAGGGAACCAATACTTAATGGAGTCTCTTCTGGGTGTTAGGAACCAAACTGGGTATTTTACATTATCTCATGTCATTCCGACACCAACCCCAAGAAGGTAGATACTATTTTTTCTCATTTTACAGACCTAGGATCTGAGGCTCAGAATTAAGGAACTTGCTCATGGGTACACAGATAATAAGATACAGACTCAAAAAAGCCTGTTGTTCTTCCTACTTAACCTTTGTGCTTCAAAGGAAATGTTCTCTTTCTTGGTTTTCTTGTTATATACCCAAACTGTCTCTAAAACAGAGGGCTTCCCACGGAGCCGATTAGGCCAGAATACATGGCAGAGTATTAGCTGAGAGGGATCTTAAAGATAACTGAATCATAGGCCCTGACCTTGTAGATAAGAAAACATTGTGTTTTTAACTAGGCAGAAAGGAGGTAGATGATGAAGTTTGGGTCCCAGTCCTCGAAAATTCAACAGTCTCTTGATCTTTCTGTGTTGGTTTCTCTGTAGAATGGGGCCATCACCATCTCCCTGCTTGTTTAATAGTGCTGTTGCTCATCTCATCCTTTTGATCATGACTAGGCATTTATGAAATGTAAAACATTATTCTAATGTACTATTGATGTAAAATGTACTTGTTCATTGGTTGATTCATTAGGTGAACTGAAATATATGAGTCATATAAAAATGAGGTGTCATTCCTTAACATTTGAAACAAAAGTGCATGAAGTCTGAATATATAATGAGAGAATTATAATAAATTAGAAACCACATGTGACAGAGCAGCACTCAAGCCTGACTTGGCAAGGTGTCAGCTCAGCCTTGCTCTCTTGTCACGTGGCATGACATCTGAGTACCAGAGAAGGGAGGGTTTGTAGATTGACTCAGTGGGAAGAAAGCCCATGAGGTGGGTCTGAGCTGGGATCATGGGCTGTTTGAGCATCCATCAGTAGCCTTCAAAGTGTTTGAGAATAATCAGAAATTGTATGCAAAATGTTTTGGATTTTGCTAATGTGCTTTTTTTTTTCTTAGAAAGAGATCCAATAGCTTTCATCAATCAAAAGGAGTATAATACAGTGGTTAAGAGTTCTGAATTAGAAACTGGAATTTCTGGGTTTAAATCCCAGCAATTTCACTTACTAGCTATGACACCTCAGATGAGTTAATTAATTTCTCAATGCTTCAATTTCCTCCTCTGTAAAGTGGGGATAATAATAGTATGCTACCTATCTCACAGGGTTGTTAGGAGGATAAATGAGTTAATGTACATGAAGCATCTGACATGGAGTTAGCACCCACATGTTTGCAGCTGCCACCACCAATACCATGGCCATGACAAGGTCTCAAGGTAATCTGTGACCTTAAAGGATGATTTTGAGTAGTCTCCATGAGACACTCTATAGTTGTTCTGATAAATACTAGTTATCTTTACAAAACACTTCCTTTGGGCTTCACATAAATTTACTTACAAAGTACTAAGCACTTTATATGCATTAGTTCTTTAATTCTTATGAGGATTCTATGAGGTGGGTAGTATTATTATTTTGTTTTTGTTGTTGTTTCCTTTGCTTTTTTTGTTTTTGTTGTTATTTCAGAATATTATGGGAGTGCAAATGATTTGGTTACATGGATTGCTTTTGTACTGCTGAGTTAAAGTTATAAGTGTGCCTATCACCCTGATAGTGTACATTGTACCCGTTAAGTATGATTCCACTCATGCTCTGTTCCTCCCTCCCACCTGCATGATTTCTGTTGAATTTTATTTCCATCTGTGCACATGAGTGCTGATCTATTAGTTCCAATTTAATAGTGGGTACATATGGTGTTTGTTTTTCATTCTTGTGATACTTAGGAAGATGGTCTCCAGTTCCATCTAGATTGTTAAAAAGGTTATTAATTCATTTTTTATGGCTGAGTAGTACTCTATGGTATACATATACCACATTTTATTAATCCACTAATGAATTGATAGGCACTTGGGTTGATTCCACATCTTTATAATTGTGAATTGTGCTATAATAAACATTCCTGGTGCAAGTGTCTTTTTGAAAAAAATGACTTTTTTCCTTTGGGTAAACACTCAGTAGTAGGATTGCTGGATCAAATGTTTGGTCTACTTTTAGTTCTTTGAGGAATCTCCATACTATTTTCCATAGAGGTTGCACTAGTTTGCTGTCCCACCAAAAGTGCATAAGTATTCCTTTCTCTCCATATCTGTGCCAGTATTTATTGTTTGGTAACTTTTTGATAAAAGTTTCTCACTGGGGTTAGGTGATATTTCATTGTGGTTTTGATTTGCATTTCTGTGATGATTAGTGACATTGAGCATTTTTTCATATGTTTATTTGCCATTAGTCTATCTTCTTTTGAAAAGCTTCTGTTCATGTCTTTTGACCAATTTTTAATGGGGTGTTTGATTTTTTTTCTTACTGATTTGCTTGAGTTTTTTGTAGATTCTGGTTATTAGGTCTTTATCAGATGTATAGCATGCAAATATTTTCTCCCATTCTGTAAGTTGTCTAATAGCTCTGTTGATTGTTTGCTTGGTTGTGAAGAAGCTTTTTAATTTAATTTTCCATTTGTTTACATCATCTGTAATTTCCTTCTGCAGTGATTCAGATATCTTTCAGATGTAGATATCTTTCACCTCCTTGGTTAAATATATCCGTAGGTATTTTATTTTTTTGTAGCTATTGTGAAATATATTGAATCTTTGATTTGATTCTCCACTAGACTGTTGTTGGTGTGTAGAAATGCTACTGATTTGTGTACATTGATTTTTGTAGCCTTAGACTTTGCTGAATTTATTTATCAATTCCAGGAGTCTCTTGGCAGAATCTTTGGGGTTTTCTAGATATAAGATCATATCATCAGCACAGAGTGATAGTTTGACTTTCTCTCACCCCATTTGGATACCGTTAATTTCCTTCTCTTGCCTGATTACTCTGGCTATGACTTCCAGTACTATGTTGAATAGAAGTGGTGACAGTGGACATTTTTGTCTTGTAGGAATGTTTTCAGCTTTTCTCCATTCAGTATGATGTTTGCTGTGGTTTTGTCATATATCACTTTTATAATTTTGAGATATGTTCCATCTATGCCTATTTTGCTAAGGATTTTTATCATAAAATGGTGCTGAATTTCGTCGAATGCTTTTTCTGCATCTATTGAGAGGATCATATGATCTTTGTTTTTGCTTCTGTTTATGTGGTGAATCACATTTATGGATTTATGTATGTTGAATCATCCTTGCATTCCTGGGATGAAGCCCACTTGGTTATGGTGGATTACTATTATATTATTATTTTGATGTGCTGCTGAATTTGGTTTGCTAGAATTTTATTGAGAATTTTTGCATCTATATTCATAAGGGATATTGGTCTATAATTTTCTTCTTTTTGTTGTGTTCTTTCCTGGCTTTGGTATCAAGGTGATACTGGCTCATAGAATGAGTTGGGGAGGATTCCTTCTTTCTCGATGTTTGGGTAGTAAGTATATTAACCTCATTTTACATTTGATTAAGCCTTGACTGAAGCTTAAAGAGTTAAGTAACTTGCTAAGGATCACATGGATAACAAGTGCAGCGCCAGAATGCTAACTTAGTTCTGACCTACTCTAGAACACAATTTCTTAATCAGTATGGTACTAAAGCTTATTGTTAAAACAGAACTTCTCAAGGTAAGCCAGCAGGGGTTTTTGGCTCACAGAACAAAAATAAAGGAATCAGTGGCAGTCCATGAGAAAAGAGAAAGATTATAGCACCAATTAAAGCACAGCATTTATCTTCTCACTTCCAGGAAAGCTACTGGAGCTAAAGGTTTCAAAGTACCTAGTGAGACCAACTCATGGCTACAGATGTGTCAGAGATAGCACTCCATGTGGGTTCTAGAAGGAATGGAGATGTCCACATTGGAGACCCTGGAAGAGTGAGCAATCCAGGAGACCCTGAAACGGAGGTCAAAGGGGAAGCTGAAAAGACCACATCTTCAATCAGGAAACTGAAGAGAAGGCAGGCAAGGGTTTGGACCACAAGGGGAATATCAGCTTCTGTGTGCTGCTAGATGTTGTTTTATGATAAATTTGTAAGCAGAGTATTAGTAAGAAGGTTAGACAGACTCTCTGCTCAATAACTCTGATATTAGCTTTCATTGCCTGCTACATGGAGGGTGCTTAACAAATATTTGGTGAAATGATTTGAAGGGGGAGTAAGATGCAAAGCCAGTTCTTCATGAAACACATTTGGTGGGGCATGTGCAGTACAGTGTGCTATTGTGAATGTTAGCCTCAGTACATTCTCCTGAAGAAGCACCCTACTTATTCAGGGGATGTTGCTCTTACTCAAAACAACAGAGAAATGCTTCTGGAATTACATTCAAGACCAGTTACTAACACAAAAATTTTATTAACACATTTTCCCAGTATGATGCTTAGAGTAATTAATTACGAATCTTGACTCTAAAATGACTTTTGACTATTTGAGTTACCTGATTTTTAACTATTAAATGATATTCTTAAAAATGTACCCTAAGCTGTGCAGACAATTCTAACACTGAGATGATCCTTTATTCTTAAAAATCTATCCTAAGCTGTGCAGACAATTCTAACACTGAGATGATCCTTTAATGTCATATTTATGACATATCTATGTCATATCTATGACATATCTATATCATTTCATGAAGAACTGATCCTTTAATGTCATATCTATTATGAGTACTTTCTATATATTAACTAATTTAGCCCTCAGAATAGCCCTGTGAAATAGGTTTGGGAGTTATCGCCATCTACACATGAGGAAAGGAAGGCAAAGGTCTTGTAACATGCCCAAGAACATCAGCTAAGAAGAGGTAGAGCCCACTTGGTTGAGCAATTGTGACATCATTAGAATAAGTGTCTATTTCCATTTCCTTCGTATTACCTTAAAGGAAATTATGTTCAATTCAATTCAATTGTTGTTGAATTCTGGCTTTGTTGTTTTTCTGTAAAGGCATATTCCCTTACAGTTCAATCTTACACTCATTATTTTATTTAGTTCTCTTCAGAAAATAGTTTTACTTTTTAAGGACAAAACCATTTCTTGGATGATGTAATGTTGGTTTGCTTCCACCTTCAATGTAGGAGTGTGGTAAAAAGGAAGCAAACAGCAGAACTATTCATCTCATACCTCCCTATCTCCTCCCTTACAGGGAGTGGGCTTTGCACTGTCCTAACAGCAAGAGATGGACATCACAACAATCACTCTGTAAAGGAGATATTTGTTATCCCCACTTTATTTTTTTATTTTTTATTTTATTTTATTTTTTTTTTTTTGAGACAGAGTCTCACTTTGTTGCCCAGGCTAGAGTGAGTGCCGTGGCGTCAGCCTAGCTCACAGCAACCTCAATCTCCAGGGCTCAGCGATCCTACTGCCTCAGCCTCCCAAGTAGCTGGGACTACAGGCATGCGCCACCATGCCCGGCTAATTTTTTGTATATATATATTTTTAGTTGGTCAATTAATTTATTTCTATTTTTGGTAGAGACGGGGTCTCGCTCAGGCTGGTTTCGAACTCCTGACCTTGAGCAATCCGCCCGCCTCGGCCTCCTAAAGTGCTAGGATTACAGGCGTGAGCCACCACGCCCGGCCCGTTATCCCCACTTTAGAAATAAAGAAACCGAGAATCCATTGGGTTTAATTAAGTACCTTGCCTAAGCAGTACTACTAGCAAGAGGCTGAGTTCAGGGGTTGTCACTTTCCCCACTATACCTCAGTTCCTCAAGGGGGTAAGTACAAGTGTCTATTTGTGTTTGAAGAAAAATCAATCACAAATTTCCAGTATGAGAAAACTGACTTAAAAGTAGTTCCTTTAAAAGGTGGATCAGATTTGGTTCAGAATTAAAGTCCAAGGCAAGAGAACCCCAAGCCCCTTTAACTGAATTTAATCCTGAGATGCAGATACATTAAAATCCAGGACGTGAAAACACAGTACGCTCTTAGGTCAGAAGACTAGAAATGGGAAAGCAGAGCATGACTCTCAAAAAAGGAGAAAAAGTCAGATTAAAAACAGGCTGGGTGTGGTGGCTCACACCTGTAATCCTAGTAGCACTCTGGGAGTCCGAAGCGGGAGGATGGCTTGAGGTCAGGAGTTCGAGACCAGCCTGAGCAAGAGCGAGACCCCGTCTCTACTAAAAATAGATAGAAATTAATTGGCCAATTAAAAATATATAGAAAAAATTAGCCAGGCATGGTGGTGCATGCCTATAGTTCCAGCTACTTGGGAGGCTGAGGCAGCAGGATTGCTTGAGCCCAGGAGTTTGAGGTTGCTGTGAAATAGGCTGATGCCAGGGCACGCTAGCCTGGGCAACACAGCGAGACTCTATCTAAAAATAAATAAATAAATACTCTACTGATGAAGAAATGGACAATTGCAGCATACCAATTACACATCAGGTACTGTTACATGGATTTGCAAAAAAATTTCTAAAGGACTATTCTTATCCTTATTTTGCAGGGGAGAAAACAGAGGTTTGGAGCAGTAATACGGTTTGTCTGAGGTTACACAAGTAGAAAGTGGTGGAGCCAGGCCTGGGACCCAGACCGAGGCCTGCCTGAATCCACATGCTATACGCTTTCTGTTACTACACAGCTCTGTCCTATTAACACACATTTCTAGAACAGAAGATTTAAACAGATGGCCAGAAAGCACTTGGAAAAGAAGGTGGTAAGCCTAGGTGCCCACCCAAAGAAACAGGGCAAACCAAACCCATCACTGTCTCTGATAGGATCTCTGGTCTGGCAGATCTGGGCAAGGCTATAAGACATTCCAGGTCTCTCAAATTCAGCAATGTGTTTAATAAGGTGTCCATCGCTAGTTTGAACAAAATGAAAATCTGTGTCCCGCATGAGGACATAATTAGGTGAATCATTGTGTGGTGAACAAAGGAGGCTGAAGTGTGTTATCCATCGATGGAGGAAAAACTGGAGTGTGGTGACATGCCCCAGTGCTCTGTCCTTGGCCTAGTTTCATTTGCCTGTTTGTTCACTCACTCACTCCCAGCATTTATTGAGTGGCAGTGCTATATAAAGCCCTATGTCAGGTACAGGGGATTTGTGGTGAACACTGGAATGTGCCATGCAACCTTCCCTTCAGGAGGGTTTCTTGTGCCAGCTGCTGGGAGCACTAGTGACTTTAGCTGTTGACATTTCAGCCTTCAGCCTTGACTTCAGCCTTCAGCTGATGACATTTCAGGGTCTGCTTCAGCTGCAGAGAGCCACCTCACCTGAGGTCCTGCCCCTTCCTGGTGTGGCCTATACTGAGGTACTGGTTACTATAGCAGCATAAATGCTATTGATCTGAGCCAAACTTACGATAACTCTGGAGGCTCATGCTAGCTCCAGAGTTCCCCTGGGATCAGCTCAGACTGTTGTTGGACGTGCAGAGCTCAACTTCTCCCTCTTCCCACAAATGTCAAGCCTGAGGTCATTCAGGCCTGCACACTCAGGCTTGCACACTCAAGCTTGCACATCTTGCACACTTAACTTGTAGTTGGAGTCAGTCTGCTTCTTGGAAAACCCATGGGCAAAAGAAGGGGCCTTGTCCTTTGTTCATCCCCTAAAGAGCACAGCTACAACCAAGAACCGAAGTTACATATTTGGTTTAATAAAAGAAAGACTTTCATGAAACAGGCTGCATCAAAAAGCAGTGAACTTTTGTGAGACGGAGGGAGCACTGTTATTGTTGGAGGGATATGTATCAACCAAACAAGTCGATAATTTACTGAAATTTGTTTCTGTTCATCCTGCTGTTAGATAGTATGCAGCATAGCAGCACTAGTATTTATAAATTGATATTTATACATTTTTTTAAAGGGACCTTTCTGGATTCAATAGATTCTAGGAATAATTTTTAAGACAAATGGTGAAAAATCCCATTTCCTAATGAACTCTCTGAAATAATCTGAGATTATTTAAAACATAGTGGCAGAAACTGTCAACATCCACTGATAGTCACTTTTTTCCTTTGTCTTTTAGTAACAGAATCCTGAATTTTAGCTGGCTACATGTCTATCCAGCAAAAGACTACATTTCCCAGACTCCCTTGCAACTAATGTGCTCCTGTGACTAAATCATGACCAATAAGATCTGAGTAGTAGTGATGTGTGGAACTTCTGGGTTAAACTCGTGAAGTAAGCCACTTGCTTTTCATTTTTTCTTTCTTTCTTTTCCTTCCTTCCTTCCTTCCTTCCTTCCTTCCTTCCTTCCTTCCTTCCTTCCTTCCTTCCTTCCTTCCTTCCTTCCTTCCTTCTTTCTTTCTTTCTTTCTTTCTTTCTTTCTTTCTTTCTTTCTTTTCTTTCTTTAATCTCAAGGCTGAAACATGGAGGTGCTTGCTGGTGCTAAGGCAGCAGCAACCCCCTAAAAAAGGTGGAGCAATAATGCAGAAAATTTCTGGGTTTTTGAGTGACCCCTGGGGTAGGGTTCTAGTGCCTCTGGACTGCCTATCAGCTTTGACTTTTGTATGCGAGAAAAATAAACCACCTATTTTGGTTAAGCCTTTATTATTTTGGTCTCTGTTAAAATAGCTCAACCAATATTCTAACTTATATAGATGCCAAATCAACAACTCAAACTTGGGTAATGTTTGTTCTTTGCCCTGTAAGCATTGTATCTTATCAGAAGACTACAACATGATGAGAATAGGGATTAGCATTCTTTTTCCAGTAAGTTAACTTTTGCATTATCCCTTCTTCTTTTCTGATGCTCTGCCTTGTCCTGGTCTATATTATATTTTATTTCTATACAAAAATCAAGGGCTAAGGCAAGATCTGGACTAAAATTATGTTTATTTGTCTAATATACTGTAGTATTTTTTGCTGGCAATTAAAACCCCAATGTTGCTGAAGTTTTGTTTTTGAGGAGTAATTTTCAGATAGGTTTATACTGAATATACATATAGATACATGATTCATTGATTCTATTTCATTTCATTCATTTATTAATTTGACTACCTAATCTATACAGGGAAACTACTCAAGTAAAATAAAGCCAATTCATGATAAAAGACATCAAAATCAATTATAATGCATGGATATCTATTCACAGATGGGTGAAAAGAATAAGTAAACAACTTTATCTTAAAAACTTAAAAAAAAAAAGAAATCAGAAGTCCAATGTAAGCCATTGTTATGAATAATTTATCATTTCAAATATCCCTATTCCTGTGAATGTAATGATGGATGCTTTTGTAGCATAAGAACCACCACAGCCTGAATGAAATATTCTGATATATCATTAACTGGTGTTAGTACCTGTAGAAAGTGTAGATATATAAATGTCTGCTTGTTTGGCTGAAAATAACTACAGTTGTTCAAATCATTGCCATTTTTATCATGGCACCAACTGGATTTTAGAAGGTTATGTTTACTCATCTCGTTCTGTAGATAAAGTACTACATATGTCATGTGTTCTCTGTTAACAAATGGCTCTTTATACTTATGTACATCCAGAAACATGCTCACCTTTCTCTAAAGTAGTAATAACAGCCTACTCTCCTATACAAAACATCAAAAATTACAAATATTTGGGAATCATAGTAATAAAAGAGGCAGGTTCTCACAGTATGGGGAACAAACTGGAAGTATGGGGGGTGAGAGGCAGCGCTGGGTGTCCCTCGGTGTGTGGCACTGCTGCAGAATCAGCAGAACCCTGAGGATACTTTCTCTGGGTATCTCCACCTAGTTTTCATTCTGCTTCCCCTAAGATTTTTGTCAACATATTACCTTACAGGCAGATGTTGAGAAGAGCTCAAAGTAAACAACCGCTTTTCTTGTTGTACCCTCGGTAAAGTATCTGGATGGAGAAATAGCTACCAGATGACTTAGGCATACATGCTTTCTTTCTGATTGAGGGGGACCTCTTCTTGCCTGGATTTCACTAACTTTCAGCAAATATCTACTATGTTTCTGGATTGTTCCAGCAAGTTTGCTTTCACATAAATTCATTTAATCTTCTGCACTTGACTTTTTTAACTTACCCCAGGTAGCTTCCAAATGTCCACTAAGTTTATTATACAGAGAGTAAACTTAGAGAAGCGAATAAAATAAACTGCACAGAATGGCTATAAACTGGTTTCATGCATTTAAATAGAGTTTTAGTTTAAAAAGTGATTCAGTAAGTGAAAAATGATTTGAAAGATGCCAACTGAGAAATGAAGTTATTAGAACTCTTAGGCCAATATATATGTGAGTTGAAGATTTGTATCTTCCGCTGCAGAAAGGAGAGAAAAGTAATATATTTCATTCCTCCCTTTTCAGGAAAACATCTTAGGCTAGCAAGTGAGTATATCATTCATTCAAAATTACCTGAAATATCATCTGCTGTGGTTAGTTATTCTTAGAAATCATTTTAATTGTCACCAACTATAGTGATAAAAGCCATTATAAGCACTAAAGAAGGTATCAGTACAGACTTTATTCATCCTAGGCAGGCTAAAGTTTATTCTCAAAGGATGGGTGATTGCAACTCCTTTAGAAAGGTTGGTTGAGATTTCTGGAAGCATCTCGAAAATGGTTCGGCATTTATTAACTACTCTGTCCAAGGGGAATACTATAGGGAGATTATATCTCTCTAAAGAAGATGACAAGAACATATTAGCTGCTAGTTTGAGAGCCTTCATCTGCTCTTCATAGCTATTTTTAGAAAACAATAGTGGCATTTATCAAACACCATGAGAAAACATTGTAAATGTTGGAACTCAGAATTCAGCAACTAAAGAAATTTAGTAAATGGAAATTGGGGAAAGGAAGCACAAATTGTGGAAAAACACCTATTTGAATAATATAAATAGGGCAATACCTGTATTTGAGGTGCCTTAAAGATGAGAGTATTTAACACAACTCAATAATAAAATATAATGAAAAATATTAATTTTAATATCTATTTATACTATGATTTTGATTACTTTTTTTGGAGCACAGCAATGTAAAAAGATTTTAAAGCAATTTCCTTGGTTTTCTTTTCATGTATTTTTTATGTGATATATCATAAAAAAAGAAACTCAGATGTTTTTTTAAAAAAATCACTGTTAGTAAATCTGTGAACTGCATGTTGTTTTTAATTGCTAAGTCTGCTTCAGAAATATGTCTGGATAATGTTTTTATTTATTTTCTTTCTTTTTAAACTGCTTGCAGGAAAATAAATCAAAAGAAAATGTGGTTCCATGCATTTTTACCATTTTGAAAAGCACGAGAGCTGCAGTATAAAATGAGTGAAACTTTCTCAAGGTAGAATGAGCTGTTTGAGGTTTATAGAGTTCATAAAATGGTGACCACATGCAGCTTGCAATTTAAGGAGTTTCTGATTGACAGAACATAACATAAACAAAGCTTAACATTAAAAAGCCACTCACCACTGGTGATGGGGAAAGTGCAATGTTGCCTATTGATGCCTTCAGTTCATCGACAGTTGCAGCATTCTTAAGAATGTCTTTAGATTGCAACGGTTTAATCTTGATATTAAATTTCTTGTGTGATTCTTCTTCCTCTTCTGATTCACTCGAAGAATAAAAGTGCTTTCCTTTGGTAGGTAGAACACAGTTAAAGATACATAACTCTTTCTTCCACTGGGAGACAATGACAAGTAAGAGACAAAAGCCATTGCGCATGGAGACAGCAAAAAGCATCCTTAGATGGCAGAAAATCTAGGCGAAACGAACAAAAACGAAACATGAAAGGGTTAGGATTTATTCACCTTTCTCAGAACATGGTCCAGGATGGTGAATTTCAAGAAGCAGAGGTGACAATGTCCTATGTTTTTGCTGCAGTTGGCCATTTGTGGTGTCTCACTCAGCACACACACAAACAAGCACAGTGAGCTTCTTCATCTACAGAGAGAAGAAGGCTGCTTTCAGGACAATTAGTGATGAGTTTTAAATGCTTCAGGGTGTGACATGCTTTGTCCAGAGATGAACTGCGGGGAGAGGACAGTAAGGGCTGTTTTCCAGTCACTATAAATGACATCGTCATATCAAGTTTTAGCAGACAGCCCGGTACCCACAATTTGCACAACTGTTTTTCAGCACATTTTTCTCTTTTCTATGAATAGATTAAGGCAAAATGCCTGCTCATTAGGGATCAGGCTGTTCTCTACACTGTTTATTCTAATATTAGGAATAACAGGACTTGGGAAAGTGAGATTATTTCATCACCTTCATAAAACTTGAGTTAATCTTAACTGTTTTCTGAGAGTGAATGTAAAAATTACAATAAAAAAATAAAGAAAGGATATAGCCGGGTTCCTCGGGTCTGATACTGTAGCCTTCTTCATCCAGCTCAGGTGAGTTCTATAAAATACAAGTGCACGTTAAGCAATTATTATGCTGACAATGATCAAAAAAATTACACATTTTCCTTTTGGAGTCTTCTATTTAAGGATATAGACAAGTCTCTTAGGAGACTAAGATTTTAATTTTTGGAAGCAAATGCTGAGCAATATGTTTAGATGTTTATGCAAGGATACTTGCAGAGTCCTCCAACTGGGAAAATAAACAAGGAATTAACTGAATATGAAAGAAAGCCTTCAAAGAGAATATAGCATGCATTTCCTGTAAGCCAAGGACTGTACTAAGCAACATAGGGGATATAAAATGCAAATCATCTGTCCTCAGGGAAATTGAAATGTATTTCCGGGAGGCAAAAATTAGAAACAAAAACAAAAACCACAAAACTCTATTGTTAGAAAGGAGTTCAAAGAAAAGGAATCAGGGAGGTCTGCACGGACCTTTCAGTTCAAATAGGAGAAAGCAGAGTGGGAGCCCCTGGTGGGTGGCGGGGAGGAGCCCTCACTCAGACACCAGGCAGGATGGACTTGTTTCAGGTGGGGAAAGGCAGGGGCTACCGCAAAGATAACAGGACTGGAGGGGAGCAGCCCAGTGGGGGATGGGGAAGTAGCACCAAGGGTGGCCAACAGGCTAGGGGAAGAGTGTGGACTTGCTGTAGCTGCTGCAGCTTCTCAGTTAGGGTGGGACATACTGAAAGCAGAACCTTAAGGTGTTCTGGAGGTATGTTCCAGGAGAGCCTGGGGGCAGAGGAAACCGGAGGAAGGAAAACTAATTCAGAATGCGTGCATTAATTCAGGCAAGGTGTGTTAAGAACATGGATTGAGTTATTGTTGGTGGGGTGGGATGAATCGAGGACATCTGAAAGGATCGATTGCTGGTTCTTGGTAATAGATACAGTTATAGGAGAAAAAGGAGAGGAAGGGTTCAAGAAGACACCAATGTTTCTACTCTCAAATCCTGGGAAAGCGCTGGGACTTCAAGCTGAACTAATCCTAACAGTGGACAAGTAAAGTTTTTTGGGGAAAAAGCTGGAAAGATAAAAGGCAGCTTGTATTGCTGGGATTAGTATGATCATAATTTGAGTTCCTATTATACATTAAGTATTGTGACCCACACTTTGTCTCTCTGAACCACATAGTAGCCATATATGGAAAGAATTATCCCATTTAATTGTCCCATTATTTAGGAGAAACTAAGAGAAATCAGATGCCATTTCACAAGGAAACACGCCCAGCAAATGCCAGACGTAGGCCTTAAACCCAGGCATTTTGAGACTGTCTCCTATGCCCTAGAGAGCAGGAAGATGACGAGTTCAAAGGTCGCCCTGTTGAAGTCAAGGTTTTAGGCCTGGCAGTGGGAGGGGACATAGTTGGAGAGGGTTTTAGGAGTCACTGAAGCAATAAAAATACCATGGCCATGGAGAGAGAAGACATCATGGAAAAAGTGATCATTTTTGAAAAATTCATTTTTTTTAATATTTAAGGCAGCCACAGCTGAGTAGTTGTGCTCTCCTTACACTGGTCCTGGGCTGGAATCCTGAGTTTGTGGCCGTTGGACTCCATGTATCTATGTCACCTGCTTGGCTCAAAAAGGCACCTGAGATTTTGTGTCAGAGCCAAAAACTTCTGACAGAGAATTCGAAATGGTCAGATAAGTGGAATGAAGTGAATGACATGAAACTGTTACATCACTGGACATTTTCAAGGGCCTGTCGGTGTCTGTGGGCAGTTAATTCTCTTGCATAGGATCACTTAAACCTGATGATTTGATATACATGTACGTAGTGAAACGATCACTACTGTGGAACTCATTACTGATTACTACAGGCAAGTTTACATTTCTGTGACCTTCCATAGTTACCCGTGTGTGTGTGTGTGTGTGTGTGTGTGTGTGTGTGTGTGTGTGATAAGAGCACCTAAAATGTATTCTGTTAGCAAATTTTCAGTCCACAATATGATATTAGTAAGTATAGTCCCCAGGCTGCACATTAAACATCTAGATTTATTCACATTTCCTCACTGCAAATTTGTACCCTTTGACCTACTTCTCCCATTTCCTCCCCCTCCCTGCCTCTGGTAACTATCGTTCTATGTTGTTTCTCTTCATTCCACTTTTATTTATTTATTTTTTACATTCTGCATGTAAGAGAGCTCATGCAATATTCTCCTTTCTGGAAAACCATCATTTTTTGAGCATCTATTATAGTCTTCCTTTTGCTCTTCTTCAGTACTACAGAGTTACTTTTCTTTCTTTCTTTCTTTCTTTCTTTCTTTCTTTCTTTCTTTCTTTCTTTCTTTCTTTCTTTCTTTCTTTCTTTCTTTCTTTCTTTCTTTCTTTCTTTTTAAATGCAAGGGTATTGAGGTCACTTCCCTGCTAAAAACCTGTCCCTGGCTTCCTACTGCACTTAGTATAAAAGCTAAGCACCTCTGTATAGTCACCAAGGCCTGGAAGTCTGGCTTCTGTCCCTCTCTCTAGCCTCATGCCTGTGACTCTCTTCCCGTGGTCCCCTCGGCCACATGCTCTCCTTCCCATAGTTGACTTTTGTGATGTGGGTGCCACTGTCTCATTTCAGGGTTCTCATCGGTGATGTTCCCCCGGCCTGCAATTCACTTCCCCCAAATGTTCAGGCAGTTAACCTGTACTTATCAGAGATTACTAGTGACCTCCTTAGTTACTAGTGACTTTACTATTTAATGTGTAAACATTAGGTCTTTGCTTAAAAGTCTCATCCTCCCTGAGGCCTTCCCTGCCAGAGTCCAGATGGTAGAATCTAGGAAGAATAGAACCTTCTTGTGACTTAGAGAAATTGGTTTCTAATGCATAGTGATCATAGCAATGCCTCTGTGATGTGATTAGTTTTTTGGACTAAATAAATTTGAGGGAAGTTATGCTTCATTTAAGCATGTTGACCAGGTATAGTACTAGAGGTTAGAGTTTTTGTGCTAGGTAAGAGGCAGTGTCTAGAATTTGATGAGTAATTTGGTATTTTAATCAGCATATTTCCTGTTTGCTGAGACTATCCCATTCTTGTGTATTATAGAATCCCACAAAATATAACAGGGTCTTTCTAGGTAAAAAAATAATTAATGTTGGGAAAAGTAACCACCCTTTTAAAATGTCTGATAGCTTCCCTTATAACATTATTTGTGAACAATTCGTGGACATATGTTCTAGGGAATTGAACTGCTAAAAATATCAAAATATCTCAATCCTGGGAAATATAAGATATAAGATATATTATATTCACTTGTAAGGAATGTAAGAGAGGACCAGGTAGTAAGTTGGCAGGGTGACATGTTTTGGAGTGTTAGGGTGGGAAGCATGAACAATTTAGCCTTTCCAAGCCACAGTTTTCTCTAAAATGCAGACAATGTATTATTTACCTTTTATGAATTTAATAGCATTTAATATTATGAATGACAAATAGTATTCAATAAATGGTAGTATCATTTATTATAAAAATTCTTATTAGCAAATAGGCAAAAGCTTTAACAACAAGCTTAACTTTTAGGAAAGGGGGGCTTGAGCAAGAAGAGTCACCTAAAGGATAAGAGCAAAGGCATTTTGTAGGGATGGTGAATTTGAGCACTTACTATGCAATAGAAGTGACCTTCGATGTGAGTATGTTCTACATGTTCTATATGACTAGAAATCCAACAGCAATCCTGGGTCTGACAGACTCTACTGCTCTTCATCTCTGTACCATCCTAAATGTGCCAGGCATTTCCTAACAAGATGGGGAGTGTTTCGCTTATTTCTACATCCTATTATAAGAATGCTTCAACTCATTTTTAAGTTGTGTAATAGTTAATAGAGAAAAACAATCTTCTGGATACTCACATATCTTTCCCAATCAATTTCTGCATAAAATCCATTTGGTGCCCCATTGCTTTTCTTCTGTAACAAATTTGAAAATAAATTTAGAAGGGAAACACTGGAACAACAACAACAACAACAACAAAAGGAACAAAGAACACTTAACTCTATTTGCATTTAGCAAGAAAAAGCTACCAAAATCCAGCCCTGGAAAGACACAATAGAGCAGCCTAAGAAGAAGCCACATCAGAATTACTGAATGGTCAACTAGCTGCCGTGACACAGCACAAAAGGGCTGCATACTTATTTCACAAAAGACTGTAGGATACGGAGGCATAGGGAGATTAACAACTAGCTGTTCAAATTTTACTCAATTACTGAAGAATTAGCGGCACCTACATTATAATTTAATCATCTATACCTTCAGGGGATATAACCACACACATATATATTAAGTGGAAACACTTTGATTTCCATGCTGCTCTTATATACAATTAGTTCTAACATATCCAGAGTACTCGTTCAAGTCATTAACTACTCTTTTAGCATTTCTAACACTAAATCAATTTTTTTTTTCTAATCAACCCTCTGGTAAAATATAAAGAAAGTCAGCTCAAAATTAGTTAATTTAGCTCGTAGTTATTAAAAAATAATGTTGATAATTTTTCAAATGGCTTTTCTTATGAAATTATTAAAATAGAATTTGAGGATTAATGGTGGGTTTCTGTCATCCATGTGATCTATTCTTCGTGAGCACACATCCTTGCAAGTTGACTGGATCTCAACGTTACTCTCTTTTGACTAATTGAAAGTTTTATTTTTTCACCCAGTACAACCATGACATACATCCACAAGCATTGAACAAGGATGTGGCATCACGAAATAGAAATTGCTAAGATTCTCTACTTTTGGGGAGCAAAGGAAGAAAACACAAATCAGGTTGGTAACGGAGGGTCCATCCAATGACATTCTTGTATTTAGCACATCGAGCAATGGTATGTCACTGAGCGATAGCAGATCGCAGAACAACACATATCAAATGGTGATGTATGAGGCTTGAGGACAGGACCTCTAATTCTGCAATCACAAATAAAGGCCACTTGAACTACAGTGTAAACAGCTAGAACCCAGTCTTACAAATAGATGGAGAAGTAAGCTTTTCATGTCTGCATATAGGATCACTAGATAACCCAGAATAAACATCATCATGGATTAACACTGAATGTTGACTGGGCATTCTAATAACTAGCAGTGATTTAGCAAGGGCAAATAGTGCACAAGGAATAGTTAATGTGTTCACACCCCCTCCCTTCCTATACACTACCATTGCACCAGAATTTACACATACGAGAAATCTGTCATGCCTTCACACACCAGCACCCCAGAAAATGAGGCCTGTGCCCACCTTCCTCTATGCCCTGTTCCCAACTAAGATTATTTGCCCTCAGACTACATCTTCATCTTCTCATAGAATTGCCTTCATTGAATTAATGCTTCAGTGATATTCTTTCTACTTTGGAAAAGGTCTTTTTAAAAACCTGACACATCAACTCTATACAAGTACACTTTATGAGGCTACTGCTGAGAACATGGTACATTAAATAATGTATCACTTAATAAAAATTCTTCTATCACCTAGGAATGAACATAGTTCCTATTTTCTTTTTATCATAATTTGCTTTCTCTTTTAATTCCTACTTTACCGATCTGTTTGTATATGACTTCTTGGCAAAATGCTCCAACTCCTTCTTAGAAAGCATATATAATAAACAAGTTTAATATAGAAATTTAATTTGTAATAATAGGAAATCAGACAGACTAAGTTGATTCTAGAGAAATAAACTCATGAATTTTGTGATCTAGGATGGTTATCTAAAAGCCAGAGGTTAGGTAAATTACATGACAATCTCATCTCTGTAACTAAAGCCCTTTAAAACTGAGATAGTTTATATGTTCAGCTGAATGAATTTTATATATATATATATGTTTGTATGTATACATTTTTTTTCCTTCCTGACAACATATATTTAACATTGTAGATTTAAAAAGTTCTTGAATTTTGAGATCTGGGCTGAGTGAAAATTTCCCAGTTTCTATGAAAATCAAAGGAAGATTGAGATAAAGGGAAAGAAAAACCTATAAAATAAATTTTCTCGTAAAATAGGAACATTTTAAAAACAAATACTAGAAACAAACAACAAATCATAACAAGCAGATATTCAAAACACACACACACACACACACACACACACACACACACACACACACACACACGGATACCTTTCTTAGAGGAATTTGGATTCATTCATACCAGCGAATTCTTACAATAGCTTTGGTTTCACAAGTGAAAATTATCAAGTTAAAGCTAAGCCAGAGCCTGGATAGGATCCTTCTGGCAAAAGCTCAAGAAAAAACAATTCTCACGTGTTAACCCTTGAGTAAGGTGCAGCTCACTGTAGTGGTGACAGTGAAGATAAGGACTCTATTGATTTTCAGGTGGGAAACTTTGAAGAAGCAGCAAGGGAGAATGTAAGTAGGGCAACACCACTTAGAAACTAGGCTTGACAGTGAAAGCAATGTAAGTTATTTACCAACAAATAAACAGTGATTTCTCTTTTGGAATTGGAGTAATATATATTCTTTCACTTCTCCCTTTTCTGTATTTTCTAAAATTCTATACTTAACATAAGTAACTTTTATAAATTGAATATGATTGTTATTTAAAGAAAATTGAGCCTCACAGTGATGTTAATCTTGTCTTAATAGGTATTTTACTTAAGTCAGGCTTATCTGTTCTCAGATAACATGTTGAGCTAAATAAATAAATGTAGTAACAATTATGTTCAATTACGCATTTCATCAAAATCCTCAATTTCAATTGTGAATGCTCCTACTTTCCACTACTTAGCTCATAGCCAAGTAGTGATTTTTGGGGGAGAAGTATTAAAGATATATAATGTACTGACTAAGTATTTTTCACCACTGAGGTAGACCTGACTCATTGTGTAAATAACCCTATAGAAGAACAGCACTGTGCAATCGAACTGCCTGTGAAGATGGCCATGCTCTGTCCGTGTGCTGTCCAGTATGGTAGAGCTTGAAATGTGGCAAGTGTGACTGAGGTACTAAATCTTAACTAAACAGCCACTGCTGGTACCATGTTGCACAACACAGCCATGGTTACCGCATAGTCTGAGCTGGATCAGCATCTCTGACCTGACATCCTTTGGTCAAGTACACCGGTTCCCACAGACTGAGTTCCTGCCAAGTTCCCGGTGTTACTGAGATAGCGCTTATCCTAACAAATGACCACTCAATTTGCATGGTGTTGTTTATATGACAGCCAGAGCCTTCTTTATAGATAGCAGATTCTTTTAAAAATCTGAATCCTTCTTTTGTCTAAGACAAGGAAGCACCCATCTTTTATGCCTGCTCACTCTTTAAAAGTATGTTTGGACATCAATACGTAAAATCTGTATGGTTGATCTACAAATTGGCCCCAGGTATTCGAGAAGTAATTTGGAAACACCTACGAGTCTCCATAAATGGAGTACATAAAAGGCACTGTGTATTCCAGATTTTAAATCGGGATTTTACTCACTGTTTCTACAACCCCTTGGAAATGTTTAAACTAAAATCTGTTTCCTTACCGAAACTTTTTTTCCTCCTTCACGCGCACACTCTGCTTTGCTATTGTAGGGTGGTTCATGTGGGCTGGGCTGCTGGAATTGATTGTGTTCATGTAGAAAAAAGTTGTTAAAGGATCTGTTTGTTCTTCAAGACACATATAAAGAATCACATGGAGTCAGCAAACATACGATAGAAGAAACCATTTCTAGGCCAAATTGTACGGCCTACCAATCGTGGCAGGGCTCCTCGAGCAGAGAGTGGACTTTGGGGCCCATAATGAGGCTCTATTCAGCAGGCCAGCTTGGCTAGCCCAGGAAAAAAAGGGAGAAGGAGGTAGGTACATCCCAGGCACTAGGGACTATGTGGATCTACTCCTCATTCAGTCAGCACTTAATTTACAAGTAGAGAACAGACACAAGGACACACAAGAAGAAACTGAATTAAAACGGTTGTATCTCTAATCTAAGTATGCGAAGTTTAGCTCCGCCATATTTTCCCTTGCAACAAAGTCATTCTGGGCGTCACCACTCCATACAGCACACACAGCTGACAGCTCCAAATCTGTGCCCCTCCCTGAACATTTGTTCAGAATAAGCTGAAAAGATCTCTTTACAGCAAGGACTAGGACCCTGGTCAATGAGTGGAGGGAAACTGGAACTGCTTAGGAAAAAGTTAGTGTACCCTGCACAGATTAGAGTTTGTGTCTGGGTTAGGGCGCATTGTCACACACAGCTACTTGAGGTCTCGGACACCATGAGAGATGGTTCTGCCAGGGATGGGGACATTCAGCCAGTGGGGAGCAAGGCAAGCCCACCTTCACATGCAGCCTTGCCATGAAGCCGCTAGAGACTAAACCCCAAAAGCATTGTCACCAGAGATGGGCTTTGTTGGATTTTGAGAAACTAAAATGAAATAAGCACCAGTACATTTAAGCTCTTGTGCAGCCCCTGTGTTTACCAAGAAGTTTATAAGCATTACGTAGGTGCACCACCACCTGTAGTGAGTGGACCCACATTAATGAAACCGTATATTTCCACTAGCTGCTGGCTAATAATTTTCAATTACCTGTGAAGTTGTACACCTTATTCCTGAGAAAATGCATTTATTTTGAATGTAGGCTTTTCTGGAACAGGTCTGTGTTATTTCCCGAGAAATTGCAATGAAATAATTCCTCTTTCCTAAAAATCATGACGAGTGATATTTATGGCATTTCTAATTAAGTGCTAATAAGTAACTTTGTGTGACTTGGATTGGTGGAGACCAAGGAGGACTTGGGGAACTTGGGCATGCAGCCCTGACCTGGGGTGGATGAGTCCTCAGGATGACTGCGGGGTTCATTAATGCAGCACATACTCATAGTCGCCTGCTAGATGCCAGCTGCTGCACCAGGTACCCGGGTGCATGTTCTACCAGCGATTTCTGGTGCTGCCCAGAAGGGCAGAAAATCGTGAGGAGGTAGCAACGGGACCTCAGAGACAATGAGTGGAGGTTTGGAGAAAAAAAAGGGGGGGGGGCACGACTGAGAGTGGCAGAGGGAGAGAAGCAAGAAATAGCAAGCCAGTTTGGGAGCGGCAAGGATAGAAAGCAGAGTAGCTAACAGAGCCTGGCAAAGTTCAGAATGGAAGGGGATGAGAGGACCCAGGGAGGGGACCAAGCCAGAAGCAAAGAAAAGACATGGAAGTGGAGAGTACCTGAGACAGAGTTAACGAGAGGGCTCTGAGCCAGAAGCAAGAGGTGAGGAGAAGCTGAGTCTTCTGGGTCTTTTTTTTCCCCTGCTGAATAGAGCCTTGATTATAGTGTTACCCAATGTCTGATCAATTTCAATCTATTTTCTTAACATTTCACGGTGAGAACCACATGAACGCAAAAAGCACCCCAAAACTAAAAACCTTGAGTCAAATGTGGGAGAAAAACTCTTTCTATCACTGCAATTAACACACCAATTTAGGTATAATAGTATAAAGGGTGATTTAAAAACTGTTTTTAACCACCAGGTTTATTTTAGTTCCCACTCCAGCCCAATGAGCCTAATGTGAGTCCATTTTTTTTTTTTCAGTAACAGCTGTTCTTTTGAACCTTCTGAATAGGAATCTGATTTAGATTTGAAGGAAGTCATTTCAGAAGTTGATGCAGACTCCCAGAAGTGCAACTCACATAAATCTAAGCCTGTGCGCCACAGACTTCTTTAAAAAGCAAGAATTCTGGTGGCCAGCAAGGACTCAGAATTACGGTTAAATCTAAACCCAGTGGACACATTTTCCTCCTCCAGACTGTAAATTCAGGCATAAGTGGTTTTAAGACCATTCCCTAGTTTTGAATTTAATATAGAAAATGTATCTGCAGCACAAACTACTACAGGGGAAAAGTTTCTTTCAATTTTATTGGATCTCAGCTCCATTATGACTTTGTGGCCTCTGTTGGCAAAAAACATTCTCACATAATGAGCTTCTACATCATTAAATTGGAAATGAAATAACAGTTGATGGTAGCAGCCTCTGCATGAACTCTCTGGCTCCTGACGCCCCATCTTGACGGCTAGTTTGCTTGCGTACGCTGGGGCAGGGCTTTAGGTGAATGCAATAAATAAGTCTAACTTGACCAAGACTACATTTATGTCCCATGCAATCACTATAGAAAATTACAACAGTGAGAGGTCTGAAGAAAAGTCATCCAAGCTATTTTTTTCCCTACAGGAAAACAAAAATAATAACAGGGCTATAAGAAATTTAGACATAGCATATATTGAAGTGCAAACTCACTAAAAATGGTCATTTAAATACTTACAATTCCATCTCTATCTGGTGAACCTCTGTAACAAAAAGAAATTGATAGCTATTATGAAGATGAATCATTCTTGCTACATAGACTAAAAGTACAAAAATAATTAACCACCACCCTCACCTCCCACATATTCCCACCCCAGTAAACCTGGCTAATGAAAACTAAATCAAAACAAATTGCTTGAGTGACATTTAAATGTGGGGTATGTGTATCTGTGTAGAGGAAGGATATTCTCATTAAAAGCTAAAGTCCAAAAGGCACAGGTTGGTGGGGCTGCGGCGTGCCTTGGTCTGCTTTTGAGAGGAGAGTTCATTAAAGAGTTCATCCCAGTCTACTGAGCCCCATTTACCACTATCACAAGGCATGTCGACCAACTTGCTCCCTCTTATCTTTCTTAAAACAATTATTGTTTCTTTTTTCAGAGACAAAGTCTCCCTATGTTGCCCAGGCTGGAGGACAGTGGCTATTACAGATACAATCATTGGGCACTACAGCCTTCAACTCCTGGCCTCACTGTGATCCTCCCTCCTCAGCCTCCTGAGTGGCTGGGACTACAGGTGTGCACCACCGTGCCTGGCCCTCTTATCTTTCCCCCTGTGAATGGTCCTGAATTGCATCCTGTAAGATACAACGTCTGTGGTATTTTTCAACTTTATCTTGAGAATCTGTAATTTCTATATTTATCTCTTCTTCAGTTATAGGATAGCAGGAGATGGAGGGCAATATTTTGCTAAATGGCCCCCTCTGATGACCAGAGTTCAGGGTAGCTAGTCCATGGGGTCACCATGCTCTGTGTGCTTAGGAGCCAGGGCCTCAGAGTGAGATGAATCTGGGTGTCCAGATGTCATCACTTAATAGTTCTGTGACCTTGAATATGTTACTTAACCTCTCTAAGTCAGGTTAAATAAGATAGAGAAGGTATAGTAAGAACGTATAATAGTTCCTGACATATACTAAGTATCCAAAAGTATTAGTTGATTATTATTTCTTTTCTCTTCCAAGATATCCCTTCCCTAGGAATATAAAACTGCTCACTTGCAGCCACATTGGACTTTAGAGCAACGCAGGAGCAGGAAGATGGACTGGAGGGGCACAGACAGGGGAAACAAAGAGTAGCCACTGCTGTACTTTTATAGCTTTGTATTTTAATTTGTTCTGTAAGGAGCCAAAAAAATGTTATATTAACAAAGGGACTAGAATTATGCTTGGAAAAAGGCTTGTACTGTTTGGAAGAAAACCAGGCAAGGAAATTCATTACTGCTTCATAGGGTGGGGCAATGAGAGGAGAGAGAGGTAGGGGAGAGAGAAATTCAGAAAGTTGGTGGGAGGCCATTTGGATTCTGAGATGTGATTCCCTTTCCTCACCAGTGTCCCCACCCCAAATTATCAGAATATTCTACTTTGTATTACGGTACACTTGATAAAACGCATTATTTTTCATAACTAGTGAGTTCTGTGTCCACACAGATGTGGTGATACAGGGGTGAGAAGCAGAAAGGACCCTGACATTGAAAGACCACAGGAGTTGACATAAATCTTGGGACCTTTGGGCATTCCCTGGACATGGAAATTAACCAGTTCAAAGAAATTTTATCTAAAATAGGATAGGAAGAATCTCAGCTAACAAAAGTTGTAATTCATTGAACAAATATTGAGGGCTTATAATGAGCTAGGTCCTTGGCTAGGACCAGGGGATAAAAATAACAAAGGGCTGGGCATGGTGGCTCACATCTGTAACCCCAGCGCTCTGGGAGGCTGTGGCAAGAGGATGGATTGAGCCCAGGAGTTTGAGGTTGCAGTGAGCTACAGTGACACCACTGCACCCTGCCTGGGGCAACAGAGCAAGACTCTGTCTCAAAAAAACCCATAAACAAACAAACAATCCCCCAAACAAGACATGCTCATCAGAGAGAGAACGAGACAGGCAAGTCAATCCAGTGAGTTATCATGGCCATAGTAAGCCCAGGCTAGTGGGAGAGCACAGAGGATAGGTACCACCCCATCCTCATCAGAGCCAACTCTCCTTTCCATGTGTACATCCTGCACATTTCTTACTGGGATATCAACCCCTGTTAAAGGAGTTGGGTATCCACTTCTTGGTAGGATATGTTCAGAGGCACTGACCCTTGTGGGAAAGTCTGGGGACTGCAAGAAATAGATGTGGCGAAGAGAAGGCTCTGGAAGCTGGCTGGCTATGGTATTGCCCACTGTCGGTCCAGGTACAAGGGCCCGTCAGTAGCAGGTCTTAAATGGGAGGCTGCTTGACTTCATGCTTATTGCAGCTATCGGGATGGATTTCAAAATTTTTAATCAGAAAAACTGTAATTGTACATAGCAGCATGGGAGTCCTACTCCCATCCTTTGTTCTTATCCACTGATGGAAACGAGGCTGATGCTTCCTCATTTGGAGGCAGCAAGCGTGGCAGGTAAGAGCGCTGGCTGCAGTGCCAGACTACGGGGGTAACCGACGACGTAGGTCTCCTAGCTGTGGAAGGTTGGGTGAATTCCATCACCCTTTTGTGTCTCAGTTTCCTCGTCTATAAAATACCTATGGTCATTGTATAAACCCCATAGGAATATGAGAGGGTTCAAGGAGCTAAAATAAATGACGAGCCTGAAACAGTTGTCTAGAACATAGTGAATACTCAATAAAAGTTATCTAGAATAATAATTATTATATAATCTGACCCAGGAGAGGGAATGGAGAAATTTTGGCAGCCTCAGTCACTTGGGCATGAGTTTTAAATTCATTTTCTAACCTCTTCTAATGAAGTTTTGTATTTTATTTTAAAAAGATTTTTTCTTTGGGCTCTATTTCAAACAATTTCAGTTACCCTTTGCACCTATTGCCTTTTATCTTTACCCTCCTATTTGGATTATAATTCTGCCCATTGATGTTTTTTTTCTTGTAGATGATAAGAGCATGGGCACTGGATTCTAGACTAGAATACTGGCTCCAAGTCTTATTTTCTGGGCAGCCTTCAGCAAGCTGCTTAACCCCTTTGGGCACTGATGTCTCATCTCTAAAATTGAGGTATTACTACTAACCTTATTGAATTGCTGGGAGGACTAAAAAGGATATCAGCACAACAAAATACACCCCACTGGGCCTGCCACTTCCCACAGGCTGTCTCCCTTCCTCCCTCTATCAGCCTCTGTAATGATGATCAAATCAGGAAGCTCTGGTCCTCACCCCACTCTCTAGCTAGGGATGTTCAATCCGCTGAAGTTGGCACTTGCGTCTACCCCAGCGGATTGCTTAGCAACCCTGAGTGAGTTGCAGCAGCCCTGAAACCAGTTTGCACCAACACGGTTTCAATGATTGCAGACTAACATAAGCATTAAGTGAAGCTGAAGGGCCAACAAATTGCCAGAGCATTTTCCTAACCCCTTTGAGCTTATGACTCCTTTTCCAAGAACGATATGTGATCCGATTAGAGAGTGGGGGTTCATGAAGAGCAAAGGCTTGTACAAAACATATTAAACAGCTTGCCCTTTGACCAGGACGGATGGTAGAACCCACTTATCAGCTAACTTGGCATCCCATGAGTAATCTGGGGCACTCAAATGATAAGAAGTTTAGGAAAGATGCTTGGGAGTCTATAAACAGATGTCCCTTTGTAGTACCTCAGAAAAAGATTGAGCATCTACTTGAAGCCTTGAGGACTAACTTGCTTATTTTCATAACTTTAGAAATGCTGATGGAAAAGCAGTGCTTTGGTCATATGTAAATTAGCTCAGCCTGCCCTGGGGAGGTTGTTTAACTTCTTTTCTCTTTTCAAGATATCTTTTTTTTTTTCTTTCAAACTTTCTTTACATACCAGAAATCTGTGCTGCCGAAAGAAAGATGCTGTCCTGGGGAAAAAAGGATTTGGTTTCTGCTGATGACACTGTCCTAAGATGCGTCTAATCGTGTCCCACACAACACATGGCACGTTGTAGGGTCAGCAGATGCTGCTGACAGACTGACTGGTAGAGTGTCTGGCCCTTTAGGGAAATTAGACTCCATCTTTTATGTGTACTGGTGTGGAAACTGAGGCTCAACAAAGGAGAGTGTGATTCCCAAAGCCCAGGAGCTCTTGGCAGTGTTGGGACTAGAGCCCAGGTCTTCTGACCCAAGTGAAGGGACCGTCACCTATTCTGGGTGGTTAATGTTCAGAAAATGGCACATTTCTTAAGAACCAATGTAAATTATATAATCCTTAGAAAAATATTCTTTATTCAATCATTTAGAAAAATTTGCAGGACTACAGTAAATGTAATTTCCATGAAGTAAATATTTACCAAAAGAAAAAGCACAAAGAAAAAAATAGAAGAATAGCAGACTTAACATTTGATATGTAGACAAAAAATAGCTTTGTTCTTCCGATCCTTTACACTCTTTGGCTGAAGACTCTTCCAGGTTTCATGGTGCCCACTGCCTAAGAAAGTAGCCCTGATATTTATTTTCCTATGTGTCCCCGATCTCCTTCCTAGCCTTGCCTTCCATTATCACCTTGACCTGTAGCCCACAGGTGGACATATGGCCCCAAGATTGACAGAAATGCCTACTGTTCTTTTCACTTCTCTACTTTTGCTTTTATTGTTCCCTTTGATTGAAATACATGTCCTCATCTTCTTGAAGGCCAAACTCAAGGCTACTCTCTACCTGAAGCATCACTGATCAACAGTCCAAAATGACCCTTCTCACCCTCAAATTCCCATGAAATTCCACTTTAATGGAACATATGGAACTTACCACACATTAATTTGTATCAGTAATAATAAGAGTAGCAGCAACTGCCATCTCCTGAGTGCTTACTAAGCACTAGGTGCCATACTAGGCATTCAAAATATGTTACCTCATTCAGGTGTATAAAAATATTTTAATTTGTGTAGCAAACATTTTATCTCATGACTTATAAATTCTTAGAGGACAAAGACACAGAGAAATGCTCAGCACCTTGTGATCACAATTTATGCATGAAAAATATGTACAGAATGAAAAGCTAAACGTGAGAATAAATGTGGCCTTCTTCATTTTTACCTGTGCCCAAACAATTATTGATTTTCCCATTCTCATACTTTATTTCAGAGAATCTAGCCAAATGAGGGATAGAATAGATTTGATTCTGATATATAGCAGACCATAGCAGATCTGCATTGACATCTGGTCAGAAACAAGGGCAGCTGAGTGGTTGTGCTCGCCTTACACTGGTCTTGGCTGGAATCCTGAGCTCATGGCCAGTGGACTCCATCTATTTAAATCACCTGCTTCACGAAAAATGGCACCTGAGATTTTGTGTCAGTGTCAAATACTTCTGCTGGAGAATTCAAGATGGCCAAATAAGCGAAGTGAGTGAAATGAAACTGTTGCATCATTGGACATTTTCAAGGATCTATCTGTGTCTATGAGCCTGGATAGGATCATTTAAACATGTATAAGCAACCCCACAGTTGTTTCTGGCATTGGTTTCTTATTCACGGCCAAATATTCTATTCTTCCGGTGAATTCTGTTGGTTACAATTCTGCTTGTACAAAATCTTGGCATCTCAACTGAGGGCTTTGGGATGCTCTCCAGTCTACATTTCTGTTTCTGGTTAGGTCTAATCTACCTAAACAGGTGTTTCTTTTGTTTCTTCAGGTCAGATACTAGGGGCAACTCTAGATGTAGAAATAAAGACTTTTAGTCTCCCACAAAATAAGTCATGCTTTCTGTCTCCTGGGACTGTTGGGAAATGGTGGTTATCAGGTTGTTAAAAAAAAAAAACCACAATGAGAAACTGAACACATGATAAAAAATGTTCACTTTTCTAGCATAAATCTAAGAACTGTTTATGCTGAACAGTAACAATTTACCCAGAAATGGGGAGAGCAACAGAAAAGTACATGATATTCAAGAAAACTGTGTGGCAATCTTAAAGTGACAGTGATAACAGTATCTCTTAATGCAAATATCTTCTTTGGAGAGGCAAATCCTTAAAGTACATACGTAGAATCAGTGTCCTTTTCTTTCTTCCGTATTCCAAAGGCCTTCCTTGTACGTTTTTTCAATCCTGTGGGAAAATAGCAAAGGGGTCAAAGAAATCTATCACCAACATTCAAGTGAACATTCAGTTAAATTTGAGTATTCAAAAAGCAATGGAACTTTCTTCAATTGTCTGTATATGTGTGTATACATGTGCATATGATTCATTATTGCATTTTTCAATAGATATTTATCAAGGACTTGGCACTGTAAGTTCAAGCAACACAAAGATGTATGAGTACAGAAGAGATTGCAAGCTTTTCTTAGACTACAGTTATTCATCACCCAAACTGGGGCTCTGCCAAGAAGCCAAATCACAGATTTAGAAGAATAGCCATTTGTAGGTTAGACATACTCTTGAGGCTGGGATAATGCCAACACACAGATCATGTGAAGCATACCAAGAGAACTACACTGACCTGACATATCATTGTGTCCTGCATTTCCATCTCATCTGTTACTACTTTTTCTAATCTGTGGCTGGACTGGATTATTAACCATTCTCTGAACATACTTCAACACTTGTACTCCAGTATCTCTTTCTTCCTTCTGTGGTCCTTACCTCTGGCTGGAATGCTTTCCCTATGTTGTTGACTTTTAGAATTTCAATTCATCCTCTTCTAACACCCAGGCCAGATGTCACCTCCTCTGTGAGGGCCTCTCAATTCTAGTGGTGGTGTAAGACATTGACTATTCTGTGCTCCCTGCAAAGTGTTACTTTTATAAATATTATAATATACGAAATGGTACCACTTATTAGTTCCTATGTCAGTTTCCCTGATAGTCTGTGAGCCTTTCTAGAACAAAGTCCAAAGCTCCCTCATTTTTAACTACCTTAATCTACTAGAGGCACAAGATAATATTTGTTGATTTAAAATATCTTGCAGGAAGCACTATTCCTGCAGCATTGGGGTCAGAAGGCCCCTTTCTTCCATCCTGCCAATCCAAACCCTGTCTTGTTTCTTTCATTCTTATCCTGCCAAAGCTCTGTTTGGGCTCCCGGCTCTTACATATTCCAAAGTTACAGAAGTGGCTTGTGTTTCTTATGCTAGTATTATGCAAATATGCTAAATCTCTATATATTCAAAACCTTACACTTATTACTGGTGGATTGGCAAGTCTTCTTGAGAAATTGGAGCTAAGAAAGTCACTGGTATTTCAGGGTTTGTTTGGCATTACCAGGTGGAACAAAAGGAAAAACACTGACAGAATCAGTGAGTTGATGACACGTTCTTCCAAAACATGTGAGTCAGCCTGAGCCGCTCAGATGATCTGAGTCATTCATTATCTGCCTCTTAGGATACTACTCAAATATAATCTTCAAGTTGTCTTTGCTCGGTCTAATTTTGCATTTTAATAGTCATTCCATTTAAGACATTTAGGTCTTTAAAATGTCAATGTTTGTTTTTTTTAAAAAATCTCCTCCTGCATAAAACTATTCTCTGTTACTCTCTGCATGATGAGTTTATAGAAAAACTTGACATTTAAAACTACCCACCTATAATATTTAGAAACACTTTCTCCCCTTTCATTTTTTTTTTTGTTGTTGTTGTTAAAACCTTTCTTCCTTTTCACCTCTAATTGCCTTATTCCCTTATAGGGACAAAATATCATAGTTATATAATGATCATTTTCTTCCTATAATTTTCCTTGAGTTTCAAGTCTCCAAACTGGCTTCTCTACGCTTCTAATTTAGCTTTGAGTTCACAATGAATGCCACATTCACCAATCACCATTGGTTTCTATAGGCCTAATACTATGCTTTCCAGTGCTTTATTTCCTGTCACTCAACTTATGAGATGAAATAGCATACCTTACCAAAAAAGATCATAAAATACACACAACTTCCAGTACATCTTGTATTAAATTAGTGACAAAACAGGCAATAGTTTCCATAGACCCTGTCCTGTTTTTGACCACCAGTTTTGGACAATAGCCAGTATGAACTAGGTTATGAACGTCACGAATTGTCCATTTTCCAGTGAAAAGGGCACTGGATCAGGGTTCAGGAAACATACAGTCCATTCCCAGCATCGTTTATAATTCTAGTTTAATACAAGTTACCTTCTCTTTATGTTTCAGTCTCCCAGTCTTTACTCATCAGCCAATAACAAGAGAGGAAAAAATTCGCATATCTTCACAAAATGCTATGTTAATCAGTAGCTTAATTTCACTGAAAGTCATGTTTCTAAGACATAGAATACACTCATACATGGAATATAAATACGAATACATCAAAGATGTAAAGCTTCAGGAAAAAAAATTAACCCTAATCAAATTGTTGAATTAGGACAAAAACATTAAAAACATCTTACCCACGAAAAGTAGAAAGATTTGAGACGTTTAAGAAAAGTATGAAGAAAATTCTGAAAGTTTAAAGCAAAGTTATGAAATGTAAGTTATTCATACATTAACAGATCTTTGACAAGATCCAAGCAGAAACAATCACACCAACTGCATTAAGTGTGATTAAAGAGGTACAGTCTTGCCTTTTGAGAATTTATAAAAAAAATTTTGAAAGATACTCTTCAAAAGACAGCAATGATAGTCAAGGATCTTATAGAAATAACAAGTTTAAGACACTATGTTTGATAATCTGATAAGCTTAAAAATACTATATCTAATGATTTCCCACTTCTAACTCTACAACTCCATGAAGACTTTAAAATCAATTTCTATAGTATAATTGTTTCTGGGGTGAAGCATATATTTTTTGTTATTCTTTTTTTTTTTTTTTTTTACCAAAAATGGGAGGTCAAAAGTTGATTATTTTTGGAAAAAAAATATTTGTTTTGAAAAATTTGATTTGTTTTGAAAAATGAAGTGACTTTTCCCTATCAAAACAAAGAGATCTAAAGGGAAAGAATTTTACTGTCTTGATAATCTAGGGCTAGAATGGCTCTCTCCCAAGTTGTAGAATTGAGAACACTTTCCTGTGTGAATCTAGAACTGCAGTCTTAGATCGGCCACACTGGGAGTCGGGCCTGTGCCTCTAACCTCTCCACCTAATAGGATTCCTTTAGCTTCCTTTGGTGTTATGGGAGAAGCCTGTCAAGTTTGGGAATAACAACAACAACAAAAAATTAAACATAGATGGATTTTTAGAGGTTGGAAAGCTTATTTCAATCTAGATAAATGTCACAAGATAAATAAAGCAACCAATATATAAACTGATGATAGTGATAGTGCCAAAAATACAGAGTAGGAAGAAGTTTTATCTTGGTAGTACTACTTAGCTACCATTACTAAAGTCCTGCCTATGGAACAGGTCCTAGTTGCATATGATGTCTCATTTAAATTTCTTATAAACCTTGTGAAAAAGTAAGTGGTGTTTTCGCCTCAAGTAGTGAGCCTGAGAAACTGCCTAGGTTTATTAGCATCACCTCCAGAGAGGAAACCAGAGGCTCGTCTTTCTCCACTGCTCCCCCAAATGTTGGGGTTCTTCAGGGCTTTGTCCTAGCTCTTCTATACCCTTTCCTGAGGGCAATTTCATCCACTCCCATGGTTTCTTTTATCATATTTATGCAGATAAATCCTGACTCTATAGGTGAGGCTCAGCACAATCTCACGAGCTGCTGAATATTTAGGACTCCCTAAAAATAAAATATTTTTCTCCCTAAAAATAAAGACTGGTCCTGGGGGTGGACAGGTGGAGGTAGCACTCTGGGAGCTGAGCCCCACACAGGAGATACCGAGGTGTTGGCATTCTGGAGGCAGAAGCTGAAGACCAGCCACACAGAAGATGCTGGTAGCCTTAACCAGAGATGCCATCCTGCCACCCAGAAGTGTATGCAGCGAGTGCTGCCAATGACCTCTGCTTTCTCTCCTTGTCCCAGAGTCCCACCATTCCACTGCTAGCTGGGAAGACAACAGTGTGGAGAGGCCGAATGTAGAATGGTCACCTCTCTATCAGAATCTTGGCAGCAACTGGCTTATCACCTGAACTAAAGGGGCTGCGCTAGGAAGAGGTGTGGGGCAGGTATAACGGAGAGGAGAGGCCAGGTTCTAGGCCTGGGGTGGGTGGTGGTCGGGGGTGAGCCCACAGGTGAGGGTATTCTGTGTTTTTTGATTGTTGGAGGAGAGAGCCCCCTTGAAGGACTGCTTTTTTGCCTACTTTTCCTTACTCACCACACACTCTTGCTAGACAGTGCTTCCTCTCATCGCTTTTTACTGTGGTGTTTAAACTGCCATATAAATGTACTGCCTTTAACACTGTGAGAAGGCACCGCTTTTGTCGACCATGTTCCTGGGGAGCACTTGTGCCTCCTGCTCCCTACCCCTCTCTACACCGTGCTTTTGAGCAGAGCTTGGACAGGGCAAGGACTAGGAACAAAGCCGATGCACTTGGCCTTGGCGTTCTGGAGGAAGAAGAGGAGCTTTAGGAGGAAAGGGCGGGTTGGTGGTGACAGCTGGTTAGGGTCAGTACACAGGACTCTGTGAATGGAGGAACGCAATCCATCTCCTCATGTGTCCCCCCCAGAAGCGTGCAGTTGCTCTCTCCCCAAAGCAGAAGCAGAAATACAGGGTGGAAGGGAGCAAAATGCATAGCTTTCTTCAGAATCCAAAGATCTGGGTTCAAGACCCAATTTGACTGCTTGCAGGCTGTCATCTGCAGCAGCATGGATACAGAGTTTAAGAGGTGCTCCTTTCCGTATAAGATTCATTGTTCTCACAGGACGTGAGGTTTAGAAGGACAACCCTGATTTCTCTCTCCATAATCACTAGGGATGAGGGAAAGGCAGCTCTTGTTTACTGAGTACCTCGTACGTGCCAGGCATTGTGCCAGGCACTTCACAAAGACTAACTTTACAACCAGCCCAGAAGGCACTGCTAACCCTTTATTTTATGAATTAAGAAACAGACTTAGTGGGTAAGTTTCTCTTCCGAAGTCACTAAATAAACAAGTAGCAAGACCAAGATTTTGAGCCAGGTTTGGCTCCAAAGCCAGGCAACTTCTCACAGAGTGGGCGTGATGAGCCTTGCAGTATTCAGAGCGATGCCTGGTCCATGGTGGGCATAGCGTCAGTGTTTCATGACTTCTTAAAAAGCCACTAAGTGTTTGTATAATACTTTAAAAAAATGACTTTCCTGATGTTTGCAATCGACATTTCTTGATGTTCAGTATTTTGATACTCATTTGTGTATACAGAAGTTTTAGGGAAGGAGAAGAAGGAGGCCCAGACTGCAGGGATGGACTGATCTGAATGCACAGGCCTAGGCAAGACCGCAGACACTCAGGGTAAGGGGTGTGCTGTGTCCCCATTATATTTTAGGTTGAGAATGTGCACGATGGTGAATTGAAAACTCAATTCGGCCCAAAACACATATCGTAAATAAAAAGCAATAGACATAATTTATTGAGTACTTGTGATGTTTCAGGAAATTGTCAGGAACTTCCTTATCTCAGCTCAACACAACCTAATGAAATGGGAGATGTTATATTGATTATATAGCATGGGGCATGGGAAGTAACTTGTGCCAGGTCCTGCAGGTAGTGCACGGCAGACCGCATGGCAAAGCCCCCTCTCCCTGACTTCACAGTCCAGGATCCTCGTGACTTTGAAATATCTTTTTATTAGTCATCAAAATTCATTTCGCCCTCTTATTAAAAACAGCCCAAACCAAAAATGTGTTTCATTTTTCAGATATGGAGAGACATTTTTAGACAAATTAGGCTACACATTTCTTAAACACAAAGACTGTATTTTTCATGTTTAAATCTTTATATCCTGTCCAGTGAATATAAGGAGACCTAATCAATGTTTGCTAACTAGATTATTTCTGTAATAAATGTACATTTTCAGCTTGAGTCTTCATTAACTTGGAGGGTTACTCAAAGGTGAATGACATGTAATGGAATTACTTATTTTCTACAGGAACCCAGGCCAAATATTTAGTCTCAATAATAAAAAACAGGCAAATTTAATTTCCTTGGGCACAATGCCACATATTGACGGCAACTCCAGACCTACAATATCTATTCATCATGATGGTCGCTGTATTTCGGTCAGAAAAGATTAAGGTGCTTTGTGTATAAGCTTTTCCTCTAGGTTTTAAATATAGGTACTGCAATCCAATTCAGATCCTTTGTCATAAGACCTTCTTACAGAAAGATGTAAGAGCAGTTAAGATGGAGGCCAGTTCCGCCCATGATATTTTATATGATTTCCAGTGCCTAGACTACTTCCTAGGGTATAGGAGATGCTTAATAAAGGCAAGTGCCAGGAAATAGGAAAAGTCAAGTTTAGTGTTTAGCAGTGGACACATGGCAATCACTTAATATATGTTTATTGGCTGCTCTACACATTTGCAACTCTACTCAAAATTCTTTTTATTTTTTTTAAAAAAAGAAATATTGGGCCTTTTGGTGACATAGAAGAAAACGTTAAAAAAGATGGTCATGAAATATGGTTTGCCACAAAATGCTTGGTGTTTGCTGTGCCAATATTAATGTAATGGTGGAGCTGAGTGAATTAAGAAAGAATTTTAAGCAGATAAATAATTTCTACTAAGCTGTAATTGCAATAGCAAGATCCATGGGAAGGGCGCGGCGGGCGCACGGAGCTGTGGCAGCCGGCACCATGGCCCATGGCCGTGAGGCCGCAGTCCCCGGGCGGTGCCGTGGCAGCTACCGCCTACCGCCTACCCCGACACCCCAGTCGAATTTCCCCCACCTCCAGGCGGGCGCGATGCGGCGCCGCTTCTGGGGCGCGTTCAACTGCCTGTGCGCCGGCGCGTTGGGGGCCCTGGCCGCCGCCTCCGAGGTGAACGTAGGCTTATCCGTCTTAGGCATCATAGTGATGGCAAGCACCAATTCCCTGATGTGGACCTTCTTTAGCCGGGGCCTCAGTTTCTCCATGTCTTCAGCCATTGCATCTGTCACAGTGACTTTTTCAAACATCCTCAGCTCGGCCTTCCTGGGCTATGTGCTGTATGGAGAGTGGCAGGAGGTGTTGTGGTGGGGAGGAGTGTTCCTCATCCTCTGCGGACTCACGCTGATCCACAGGAAGCTCCCGCCTACCTGGAAGAGCCTTCCACACAAGCAGCAGTAGCACCAATTGGCTGGACAGAACAGCAGGAAAGATAATGATGGCGGCCCAGCCTGGGGTTGGTGTGTGGGACTGCTTCCCAGGGGGATCCAGGTGTGCAGCCTTCTGACCATCAGCCAAGAGGAGATGCTAGACCAGCCAGGCCTTTGGACCAGCCCTGCTCCCAAGGGAGGCAGGCCTCTGACAGAGCCGCTTTGAGGGTGGACAGCTCTGGCTTCTGTAAGGGGGGTACAACCACAGCAGTGTTCTGCCCTAGGCATTCCTGATCATCTGTACAGTGCTTTTGATTCTTGTGCTCCGAGGCCTTCCCCAGTGAGCTTGGCAGGTGCTGGAGATCTGGGCTGGGTCAGCTTTGAGTATGGTGCTTGAAACCACACTGTAATTATAGTCCTATTGCCTGACCAAGGCCAGTCACTTAACTCTACATCAGTGACTGGTGGGGCTTTCTGACAACTCCATGCTAATGTACCCAGCCATCTGTGTCACACCTACGTATTATGGCAGGAGAAGGGAAACTGGGTTAATAAATACTGTTTTGTAAGTTAAAAAAAAAAAATCCATGGGAAGCATACAGAGTTGTAAAGAAAGTATGAGCTTTGAGCTCCGAAAGACTTGAGTTCAAATCTCATCTTCATTACCTCCTGGGGCAAGTTGCTTAACCTCTCTGAATCTTAGTTTTCTCAGCTATCATAAAAGGTTTTTTGAGGTTTAAATAAGTGTAACAACCCTGCATAAAACCTAAAATATATCATGCATCACTTTATGCAGTTTTCTCTTGCTCTCCTTGGAGTTTTGATAGTTTAAAACAACTAGAAATCAGTTCTTGTAACTGAATATGTAAGAACAACTATTAATAAATGCCTGATTCCAGCACTTATAGAAACCTTGCAGCTCTATTCCTTTAGAAATAAAAATACAACATCAAAATTGGAAAATAATCAAATTTTCAAAATCTCAACCTTTCCTTGGTTACAGCAGTTAAGATGAACCAAACTTAGTCTCAAGAATGTATGTGACTAACAACTATCATACAAGATAAGAGGGGATTTAAAAGAAAGAAATATAACTGCAGCAAAACAACCCCACAGCATTGTACTTGATTGTGCAAGTACAAACTTTAATTAATTGGTGGGTCTTCCCAGTGTGGTCTGAAAGTAGGTCAGTGCTACTTCCACTTGGGTTAGAGGCATTGTAGAGTTTGGAGTTTCCTGCTCCCAATCTAGTGGGAAGACACACAGGCTCTGTCTGGAAAATAACACTTCAGACACTAGTGAAATTAATTTGACTTTTTCCATTAGAACCTTGATCTGTAAAATCACTTCCCTTTTATTCTATCCTTTTTCTCCTTCATTCCTCACTTCCACATTCATTGATTCTCTTCACCCTCCTCCATCCCCGATCCCTCCCCAGCCTGACACTGACATGTAGGGACAGCACTGAAGTTAATGGTGCTGCTCAGACAGACTCCGATTTTCAGGTATAAGCAGAAAAATCCAATTGAATTGTAATTCACCAAATTTCATTTTCAAGAACTCCATTTTCAATGAGAAAATAAATCCAAAAGAAAGCACAATGGATAATGACAGAAATGCTTTCATATGCCCTTTCCTTTTTTTATTATATTATTTCATCCAGGGAGGAAGGTTTAAGTCCTCTGGTAAAATCTATAAATTGTCACTACATTTACCATTTAATGCTTTGAGCTAAATTCTTCTAAAAAGAAAGTTGCAACATATCCTCCATAGAATTCCTCTGGGTTAATTCTAACCTACTACATGGAGGCACAGAGGTAAACAAAGTGGAAGGAGATGTACATGGTACTGCCCATTCCACACACCACAGGCTATTACCCAACTTTATTTAGCAAGGATTCATCAAGTCTGCTTCCAAAAAGGAATGGAAATGGTTTAAAAAGTTAAAAATATAGAAAATCGATTCTTTTTTTAAAAAGATCAGCTATCAGATAAACATACATGGAAATAAAAGGCTTAACAGAGAACTAAATATACAATTTAGCTCTAAGTGTTTTTGAAAGGCCTTAAAGACCTTTAGGATATATGCAGATTGGTCCTGTCTGCAAGATATATAATAATAATGATCGTCCATCTATTTATCCATCTGACCTCCATCCATCCATCCTTTGGTTATAAATCACAATAAATAGTTAACAAAGTTTACTGTCATGAAATTCTTCCAGTTGGATAGCATAAATCCATCAAGTTAGAGTGAAAACCTGCTCTCCTTAGTCTTTCCTCAAGTCAACTCTCTTGGAAAATTAACCCTTTGTAGGCTTGTGGATTTATTAAGCTATCCGTTCAGTCTCTTCTCAGACTAAATGATCATATCATTTTTCTCTTTCTCTACTTACAGATCTTCTATTCCAAACATTTAAATTCATGCTTGTTGCTATACTATTGATAGTCTAATTCTAGGTCCTCTTATTTATTAATAACCACCTAGCTCAGAATGGCAATTGTTCCCATCGCTGGTCAGTATTTTATTCACTGATCTCCCTGTATTGGGGCAGTGATATAACTCTAGCATTTCATTCAGTGCTTAGAGTCAGGCAAGCTCCACGGCATTTGGGATCACTGTCAGAAGATCTCTTCAACTTCTCATTCAGTGGTTGATAGAAAAGGAACCAGCTGAGCACCGATGATGATATGCCAGGGACTCTTACAGGCTAAAGATACAGCATCTGAAATTACCCTTGAATTATATGCAATCAGAGATCTGTTACTAAAATCCTAAAGCACCCCTTCCATTAGGTAGCTGTCACCTATTCATTGAAGAGACATGTATGCATAATTGTGTGGTGTTTGAGGTGAAGAATGACAATGAGCTAAAATGAGGCTGTCAGGAACCAGTCATGCAAGTTCTTGAAAGTCAAGTTAAGGACTTTAAATTTTAAGTGGAATGAGCAGTCACTGAAAGCACTGAAGCAGAAAAGTAACATCATTTAAATACTTTTTTTTTTTCCACCAGCAATGTCTATTACCTGGCACCAAAAAAGCCCTAGGGCAATAGTAATTAATTTGTATAATGTTGATAAATTAAGCTAAATAAATAGAGAGTCTTTTCTAGATCACCAAAAGACAAAATTAGCACTGAGCATTGTTTTAGCATTAAAAGTACTATGCTGTATGATTATTTGAAAGCTAGCATTCAAATTAAGATCTGTATTTGAGTTATGCAATGCAAATTTTCCCTAATAAAATATTTTATTTATCAGAACAGTGGAACATCTGAACATTTGTTAGGTCTTAAGAGTTTTCCACTTGTGACAATATGTAAATATGCCAATTTTGACGAACCTAATTGAGATTCAAACTAATTTAGAACCTTCTGTTTAAACCCCCAAAACTCCTGAACTCAAACACCTCAAAGAGTTTTGTTACATTGGCAGTCAGACATGAAATCATATTCTAGCTTTACCACTAACTAGCTGTGTGACGTTGAAAAAAATCAATTAATTTCTCAAGAACTTTTGTTTCTATAACTGTAAACCACCTTCTTCAAACATGATTGTTGTATTCAATGAGAAAATGGATTTGGATATGTGAATAAAGTGTTACTTGAGCAAAATTAATATCATTTATTCATATACTTATTATTGTCATTTTAATTGAGAGTTGAAAAACAGTAAACTGTAAAAACACATATCATATAAAAGTATCCAACCCAATTCAAATGGAAAGGTTTTTGTCTTCCTTTATTAATGTGAGAAGGGGAAGATAATCCATTTCCCCTTACAAACCATCCAAGAGTATATTTTTCTATTTCTTTGTTGCATAACATTAACTATAAGATTCTATAAAATCTTGTTTAGTTTCCAGTAATCTATCAAGATAATCCCAAGTGTTCACATGAGGCATGCACAATCTAAAGCTGAAGTTATCATTTTCCTCTCAAGCCAGTTTCTTTGCCAAGGTTCCCTCTCCAAGTAAAACGGTGCCATCATCCCCCAAGATGCTCCATCTAAAAACTTAAGAAATACTTCTGACTCCTCCTTTCCCTTCCTTTCCACAGTCAAACCATCAGAGTGCTGTGTACATTCAATCTATTTGGGCAGGCTCCTTCCATCTCATGAAGCTGTCACCTTGAAGACTGCCATGGAAAAGGAAGAGAACATGAGGAAGAGACAGAGTTCTGCTTATATATCATTGGCCAGAGGGAGTTTGGCTTACATACCACATGGTCTCACCTAGACGTAAGTGACACTGGAAAACAAAGTCCCTGGCTGTGAAGCCACTCCCCAGCAACAGCTCCGCAATACAGAAGGGGAGCTTGGCTCTTTTGAGGTCAACTAGCTTGTCTCTTCCAATCCCTGCATGGATGAACAATAACTCCCATTAACACTTCTCTGCAGCCCTGAGCTCTAGCCCTGTATAATTAACTGGTTCTGTCACTTGCTACTCCTGTTACTACGGATGGATGTATACCTCTCTCAGCCTCAGTATTCGTATTCGTAAAATGGATCTTATCTCATGTAATTATGAAGACTAAATAAATCACGCATGCAACAAGCTTAGCAAAATCAATGAATGGCTTATCATAATCAATAATTTTTAGAAGTTGAGTCTGAATGTAAAACTGACCCCAGGAAAAATCCTTGAAATTGTTGGCATTTAAAAACAAATCTATACTATGGTTTACTGAGTTACTTTTTTCCCCTAAAGGTGATGGTTGAAAGAAGACTTTCGAAGTTTTCGTTTTCTCCTTTTTCCCCCTAAAATCACAATTTAAACCCCAAATTCTTGTTCTTAGAAGGAGACTTTTATTCAGCTTCCATTAAAGGACTAGAAGGGGAAATAATATGCCACAACTGATAAATTACAGAATGTCAATGTAGAGATCAACGTTGGTTCCTAATAGATGAGGAAAATAAGTTCAGGAGAATTAAAGCCACGGACCCACAGCTAGAGAAAATTATGGAGGAGCCTGGACTTGACCCTTCATTGCTTTACTTCAGCCCAGTACACTTTACCATATTGCTTCATTCAGTATGAGTTTGCTTGTGTTTGTGATAAGTATTTATAATAATATAAAATATAAATATGTCTAAATCTATATTAAGAGAAAGAGAGAGAACACAAACTATATATCAGTCTTCTGTAGTACACTAGCATACTGAGTAGTGTTAGGTTTTTTGAGCATAGATTTTGTTTCTATTCCTATGCTAGATATATCTAATTATCTAATTACTTTCTAAATATCTAGAACCCCTATTTGGCTGAATAGCATTACCAGACAATTTAAATCACATTTCCAGTCTTGCTAACAACTTTTTAGCTGAAATTTCACTGAGCATTTTGATTAAATTTTCTGTTATGTACTCTAAAAAGACTTTCAATTTATGAGACTGTAACTTCAAAGGCAGAAGGAAAGTAAAAGATGACTTTCATAATGACAAAAAATAAAACAGAAGGAAATGTCATTAGGGATAGGGTCTGCAGAAATATCAAGATCCAAATGCTAAATCTAAATTAAGCTAATTACGTGGTACTTTCCACAAATTGTATTTTGTTCTTCCTGGAATGGTCATATTTGCAAGAGAAATTGCATGCTTAATTCACAAATTTGCTAGCATCCTAGTTAGGTTGGCCCAGATAGTTCTCCTCTGAAAATCAGTGGAAACCCAAGGCTAGCTCTGGTCCCTTCTTTTTTCTGACTTGCTAGCCACCTAAATACAGATGCACACCTTGTTCGCTTCTGCCACGTGGCTTAAGTAGAGCCCACTCAGTGATATCAGCAGAATCCAATCTGTTCTGAAGTCACCAGAGGACAGAACTCCTTAGTGTACCATATTTGTCCAGTTTTATCTGTTGCTATAACTCTTTAAGCATTCCACTAAGAACAAAAATTCTCTCTATTCCTTAAACAAGTCTGCACATTTGTGCCCCATGTATTTGCTTGTGCCTGGACGACTCCCTCTTTGGATGACTTTCTCTTCAAACTACAGAAACCTGCCTATCCTCAAGTGGGCTCAGACATGCCCCACCCAACCTGCAAGAAATGGGCTTTAGAATTGATTTTTTCCCCCCTTGGATTCTTCCAAACTTCACTTAAGATTTCATTATAGAGTGTATCTAATTTTGCTCATGTTACAGTTTACATTGTGTTCTTTTAGATTTTAAGCTGCTTGAAGATATCCATCTTGTCTCGTTCATCCTTTGCCCCATCGGTGAACCTAGTTCAGTGTCCTGCACACTGCAGTTTTAACATGCACTAAACTGAGAAGAAGGTTCTAAGCCAGGCAAAGGCTCAAGTGTCAAAAATGACCTTCTCCATCCCTGTGAGGTATAAGTGACCAAAGCAGAAGATTTTAAATTAAGACTTCTTCCATCACTGATAAAAGAACCTCCACTAATACTTACTTGTTAATCTTCTCTTATAAAAGAGCGTGTATCATAAATACAGCCAACACCCTAAATCTGCAGCAAAGTAATGAAGAAGTAGAAGGAAAGGTGAGATCAGAGGTGACAACACTTGTACTAACACTTGTATAAACAGCATGGAGCAGACCCTTAGACTCTCACTCAGTGACTGTTCCTTCTTGTTTAAATGACAGAGATAATCTTGTTAATTTCCTTTTCCAGACTAGAAGGGAAGATGCAAATTAGAACAGGTCAAAGAGGCAAAGTTAAACATAGGTATTAAAACCAGCTGCCAGAGAGGAAATGACACATCACACACTTAAGAAAAGTGAAGAGAGATTTTATATCCAGGCCAAAGCAGAACAATAGTGTCCAACAGCTCTGTTGAATTACAGCAGGGAGCATTAATTGATAGTCTATACAATGATAAATATAAATATAAAAATATAAATTGTTTTATTTAAAAATATGTTACTTTTGCAATCAAAAATAGGTTAAATTATGTTTAACGGCCTTTGCTAAAGAAATGTAAGAATATATATGTATATGAATATATACTACAGTTTCAAAATGGTATCATCAAACATGTGGCTTTAAAAGGATATATCTCAGTTTCCCAGAAAGTTAGATTCTGTGAAATAAGAATAGCTAGCCTTAAGCTAGCATTTATTAAATATCTACCATATGTTTTTCACGCATTATCATATTAAAACTCACAGCACCCATTGTGAAGTGGGTGTTATTCTTTCCACTTTGCAGATGAGGAAGATCTCTCAGAGAAGTTCTGTGATTTGCCAACATGGCATGGATAGTAACTGGTGGGTCAAGGGTCACATTTGGGTCACTAAACTGAGAATAGGGAACCCAAGACGTGTATTCTTGCCCCATCTGGAGGCTGTGTGACAGGTGGGTGAGGAGAACGCGTGTGATTTACACCAAGCCCTGACCATGAGCTTGGTGAACACGGCTCACCAGCTCCCTGGCAGTCCCCTCATCCTTCCCTAGTCTCCTCTCCCAGCCCCCTGGGAATATCTGCTATTTCTGGTCTACTCAATTCTCTTGCTAGCATTATTATAGAGAAAGAAGTTTAAATTAAGAGGAAAAACAAAAAGCAATAGCAAGAACTATCAGTGACTGGCATGTGGCAACTAAATATTCCCTTTGTCACCAAGTGCTAACCTTTTAAGTAGGTTTCACCTCCCAAGAAATTAAAGAGGTCAATTAGGTATCTTTGTGGCAGGGTATCTTCTGGTGGTGGTGGTGGGTGCATCATTTCAGCCAAATAATCCGAGGGCAAAAAATACTATTTCTGTCACTGAATTGTCAGTTTTGATTTTTAGTGATAGAAACAGTGACTTCAGGTTCTTTGCTTAAAATACTCTCAGCCATCAAGTTCCAGAAAAACTCGCCCACTGCTACAGTGCACCCTGAGCCACTCAGCTATGCCCAACAGTGGGCCACATCTGAAATGGTCAGATTGCTGTTTCACGTCTGGTTGAGGGCACTCGCCAGGAGTGAGCAGGTCTCATCTGTAAGTAATGCATGTGCAAGGATGCCGGGATATCTGGACACTGTATGCGATAAAACTCCAAGTCTTGGTCCCTTGTCCTCAAAGGAACTTGTCATTTGAGATAACTAAACAATTAGTATTTTATTTTCAAAATAAAATTATATTTCAAAAATATATAGAGAGTGATAGGAAAACATTATGGCTAAGAAAAGAGTATTATAAACTCAAGCATGTTTCATCAACAATTAAGAAGTAACTTGCAATATCTATTCAAATTCTGTTGTTGAGAAACAAATGTAGTAAAATTTCAATTACAGCATAGTACAGTTCATAGAAACAATGCATGGCTCCAATCCTGTTTTTGCCAGGATATATGTTTTGGGATTCCAGAAAAAACATACTTAAGAAAATGGTCTCTTAGCTGTAACAAATAAGGTCTTACACTATGTAGCAGTTGCTCTTTAATCTCTTTTTGGTAGCAGACTCCATTGAGAAGCTAATATGAGGCATGGATTTTCTCCTCCTGAAATACTGTCATGTACATATATCCTCCAACCTGTGTATAATATTACTAGGAGTTTACAAGCTGCGTAATGTATCCATAAACCCCAAGTTAAGTCCTTACTCTGTAAGAAGTCAGTATGTTTTTTTGCATTAATGTGTAACAACAGTACATATAACTGATCTTGGCAGAGACAACCCAGCTTTGCTGAGCATTGTGATGACTCTTCGTCAGATATTAAATGAGTTACTTAACACCGTGGAAGGAACTGGAGCCTGAGTCAGGCTTAGAATACATAGGATCTGTCCCTGGACCCACGGTGATGGATGCTCTAAATTACAGCCCATCAGCCAAGCCCTCTATCACGTCTCCCTCACTGAGCCTCCCTATTTTTCCTCTGGCTGGTGTAGTCATCCATCTGTTTCTATTTCAAACAGCCACGGTACTCTTGCTGGACCTGCAGCTTTCAAAGTAGAATAGAAAGAGAAAAAAAACAGACCCCAAATATGAGTTATTTCAGAAGCAGAAATAGACATAAAGAGCTTAGTCATTAGCAATGATGATGATGATGGAGAAAACAGACATAGTTCCTATTATATGCTAATTACAATGCTAAGGCCTCTCACATACTTTGTCATTTAATCCTTACATCGATCCTGCTGGATAGGTATCATTCACTCACTTTTTACATGTGGATAGCAGAGGCTCTGAGAGATTATCTGACGCATATAAGAACCCATTGGTTAATGAATGGCACTAGGATTTAAATATATTTGTGTTTGACTCCAGGTATAGTATTTTTTTCCCACTGCATAATACTTTTCAAAGTACTTAAAATATTCTGAGATGTAACTCCATGCTTTTTTGTATTTTGTAATTATCTGTGTCTGAGAGACCTCAAAGCTTTCCATGAAGAGCTTTGCATGGATGGAGGAAAAAAGGTGATTTACAGTTTCTAGAATACTCAGGCGAGTTCCAGCGCTGAGGTCACATGGTCTTGGTTAAACCACAAAGCAACTGAAACCTTACCTGGAGGAATGGGCTTCCATCCAGGAGTACGCAGATTCACGCTGCCTTTTCTCTGAAGACATGGCCACTTGAACCACAGAGACAAGGCGTGGTATCGAGCAGCAATGATAAAACATCATATATCCTCTTTCCATTCACCCTCAGACACTAAATTAGCTCTCACTTGTATTTCCTTCTGGATCAAAAGTAAAAAACCTTTATGAACTGTCATGACAAGAATATCAGCTTCTTTGGGGCTATAAATGGGTCTTGAGTCATTGTTTGGGCTGTATTTGTTAAGGGCTCTGAGACATACCAGATGGCACAGTAGTTTTGTAACATCTAGAATGATTGCATCCTCCTATATCACTTTAAGACACTGTCTGGTATATGGACTGTGGCATCAGTCCTCTTAAATTCATTTCAAATACGTAGGTTGAAAACAAAGCCATATTATAATTCCGTGGGGAGATGTTTTGGAGGTGTCACATCTCTGGTCTTCTTTGCCAACTTCTCATTTCTACATCTTTTATTTCCCTGCCACTGGGCAAGGTAATGAAGGTGAGGTGAGCAGCCAGTTTGGGGTCTGTATGTAGAGAAAACCTGTCCATGGGGCTCTTCTTGGGTAACTACTGCTACAGAGCAAAACTATTTTCCGGTCAGATAAAAAGCTTTTAATGTTTACCCAGATCATGGCATCCAAAATCATGTACAGAAAGATGAAATGGATGATGTGTATGCAGAACTAAAAACCATTTGCTATTTGTTATTAAAACTAAGTAAGAAGAAGACATTGACAGGAAATGGAGCTGAAAAAGTAAGTGAGGATCAAGTCATGGAGGGTCCCTTTATTTCCTGGATGTGGCTTGGACTTCATTCTATAGGATACTGGGAAACAAATATAGGCTTTTAGAGAAACATTTATGTGGTTAGATTTGTACATAGTAGGAAAGATGGATTGAAGAGCAAAGACTAGGTACAAGGTGACCAGTTTAGAGACAGACTAGTGCAACAGTTTCATCAAGAGATATGATGGAAGTCCTAAAAGAGGGCAGTGTGACAGAAATGAAGAGAAAAATAGTGGATTAAATAAATTATTTGGGAGATAAAATTGGAAAAGTTTAGTGAATGATTGAATGTCGGATTGAGGCAGTGGGAGGAACTCAAAATGACTTATAGTCAGAAGTAGGGGCTATAGGTTGACAAGGGAAGACTGAGCCATCTCAGACTGTACAAACAACCAGTAAACCCACTGTTGATCCAATACACAAACTCACATTTTTACGTAGTGGTGATAATTTGTGAATTGCGTATTCATCATATCACTTATTTGATCCTCCCAACTGTTCTAGGAGATAAGCATTATTTTGTTTAACTCATTGGATGAGAAAATGGGTTGAGGAAAAGGTAAATAGACTTGGTCAAGAGCACATAACAAAGCAGTGGTAAAGTGAGGGTTGAGACTAAAGTTTATATATCTAAATCAGAAAATAACTTCTTTTTTATGTTAAATCATACAAAATTGTCCATTTTGACTATTTTGGTAATTTCATATGATTGGACCTAACCCTCTGCTACATTGATCCTTGGGTGTGGGATAAAAATGTACCTACTGGGTACAATGAAAACTACTATGGTGATGGGCACACCAAAGCCCTGACTTAAGCATTATACAAGATATTCATATAATAACAACATTTGTACCCCATTAATTAACATTTTGATATTAAAAAATAAAAATTAAAAATTAAAAAATAAATTTCTGATGGATCAAAGAAGTAACTGAGAGAAAAAAACATAAACTGTGTTCATTATTACATCCAGGAAGACTTAAATAAGCAACACAAAGAATGAAAAAGTTTTATATAAAGTTAATCTTTATATACTTGAATGTACATAAAGGCAAAAGTTTTGCATGAATAAAGAAGGCTTAAGCAAATTTAAAAGACTAACATATGACAAGGAAAATATGATTTCAATACATAGAAACAAAAATAAGTCTCTAAAATCTATAAAGAAATCCTGCATATTTATCAAAATAACTATAAAAGTGGTCAAAGAATATGAATAGGTAATTCCCTGAAAATAATTATAATTTGTCAACAAACACATTAAAAGATGTGCAACTTCACCAGACATTAAGGAAAATTAAGATAAATTAAAAAGCTAAAACTTACTTAACTCTTATATGCCATTGGTAATTTTTATGAAATGGAACTCTCAGGCATTTGGAAAAACTGCTACATTCATTCATTGTTGGTAGGGAGGATCTAAATTTACAAAGTCTTTTTGGAAGGAATTTGACAATATTCATCAAAGTGTTGTTAATAAAATATGTGCTTCATGGGCAAAAAGAAAAAATCCATTAAAATGTTTGTTATTATTAAAAATAATCCTATGGCAAGTTTCTTTCTACCACCCCAGCTTTGAATCTTCCAGATCTATTTGAATGTCTAAGCTCCTCTAATAGAAAATCCCTAGTGACTGACAGGCTGAGATTCTCGTTTCTCCAGGTCACTGATTCTCAGCTCAATGAAGTCTACTCTGTGTATACTGATGTCAGGAGCTCCTTGGTCTGCACATAAAGGAATTACATAGATATGCTTGGGATATTGCGTCAGAAAAGTGGGGTTAACAGAGAAAGGGATCCATTCACTAATTTAGGAATAGTGCTTTATTAATCTTACCATTATTAGGAAAAGCTTTCTCCATCAGAATGGAAGTTGAATTAGATCAATATTTTTCAAACTGCAGACAACTACTCATTCGTCAGTCAGGAAATCAATTTACTAGGTCTTGACAAGCATTTTAAAAGTGAAATTGAATACAGTAAAAAATAGAGCTCCTTGCATGTAGGAAGAATAGGTATTTTTTGTTGTTTTTGAAAAATACTTTAATTTTGATTTGTATATGTGTGTATATATGTATATCTGTATGTGTGGGTCCAATGTAATATGTTTTTTTATTACTGTGTGGGTCAGGTAAAGAAATTTTTGAAAACACTGGACTAGATCATTTAGTTTTCTTCTCATTATAGATTAAAGAATTTCTATTCTTTCTGTCCGTCTCTCTCTCTCTCTCTCTCTCACACACACACACACACAGACACCCTTGATCAAAAACAAACTCTTCCCCAAACTCTGACAAAAATAGTAGAAAGAGAGAACTGTATAAGCTTTCTGATGCATTTTAAAGTTGCTTTTAGCAGAATTGTTTCCTTTCTTTTGAACAGGACCAGCATGTATGCTCTGGAAAGCCAAGCACTCCCTTTGTGTTCATACTGAGGAGTCATTTTTACTGGTAGGGAAAGATTTGAGCACTAAATCACCACAAATTTCCAACAGTGATTCTAAATTATAATAATGAGCTTTTACCAAGTAAATAGTGTTCACTAACACTATTCCAGGAGATTCTCCTGTTTTTGGTTTTCTAGCCTGTTCCAAGCTATTCTACACACTATTTATTGGTGGAATGACTTTTCAGATTTGCCAATCTGATCATGTCAATGCCCTGTCTAAGATCAGCAAGTTCTTTTCTTGGTAAAATTCATATGCTTGCATGGCCCACAAGACCATTTGTCATCACAACCTACTCTACTCACTGGGTTTCTTTGGTTGCTCTCCCTCTGCCACTCCATAGTTCAGGGCATTCTCTCTAACAGCACACTGTTCTAGCTGCCTGTTTTTGAGTACACTCCTCTTTTTGCATTGAATTCCCTTTCTCAATGTGTTCACTCAGCAAAACTCCTGCTTGAGCTTCAAGATAAAATGTAATCATCCCCTCCTCTATTAATGTCACCTTGGTAGTATCATCTAGATGGAACTAGTTACTTTTTTTCCTTGCTACAACCACCAGAACTCGTAAATGCCTTATTGCAACTACCTCATGAGTATAACTTTTCATTGCTATGACTTCCATTTATAGGAGAGGGGCCTCTGTCCCTCCCTGCTCCACTTTGAATCTCCAGTTTCTAGCAGAATGATTGCCAAATAATATATTCAATAAATATTTGAACGAATGCAAGCCATTCAAATCAAAGAAAGATTCAATCATAGATATAAGCTTTTGTCGAAATGTGAGTCATAATAACATAGCTTTGTAATGAATCTTTTTTTAAAATTAAATTTCTATAAGCGTATTGAAATGAGCCCAAAGGCACAAAGACTGACTATTCATAAGGCTGCATGTTAAATGCCACTGAACAAAAGCAAATAAAAAACTCACTGAGCTGGGGAAAGTGCTGTTTTAAAATACTCATTACAATAGAGGCCAATATGTCAAATGTTATAAAGGTCCTATCAGCATTCATTGGACCTTGAGTTTTAATATTGCCTGCCCCTCTGGGTTAAAAAGATGGCATCAGAGCTGAAGGCAAAATCCAGACTCTCCTCAGTGTTAAATTGGAGCTCATCAGGTTGAAAATAGATCCCAAGTGTCCAATTCCCTGAAAGGCGGATCAGCCATTTAGCTGCAGGAAACCTGAGGAGAGGACAACCTTCTCTGTAAGACCTCAGAGTCTCCTTGGTTACAGGAACTGAAAGTTGTTTCAATATCATTCTAGCGTTCATTCAGGCTGAACGCAAATCCTCATGCCATAATATTAATACTTTGTGGATTTTCCTCACATACTCAAAATCAAGAGAGGCAGTGATTAAATCAGCATAAATATTCCTGTAGTTAAATATGATATGTAGGATGGAAGTTCACCTCTTTATATTGTAAATTCAAACTTGGAAGGAAGAAGACAAATGAGGACTTGAAGAGAAAGTATGGCTTTGTAAAAGGAATCCTGGGAGGAGAATCAGGATGCCAGGAGTTTGTTTGAGTTTTGCCTCTGAGCTATCTGCTGTGAAGTTTTAGGCACATCACTTAGCCGCTCCAACCTCAGTCATTTGCCACTGGTGTAGGCTTGGACAAATCACTGCAACTCGGCAAATCTCAGTATCTTCTAGTGTAAAACTAGGCTGATCATACCTACCTTATGGGTTTTTATGAGGAATAAATGAGATAACATGGATGAAGTATGTTTCCACTATGCCCTAGGGCAGGGGTTTCCAAATTGACTTGATGCTTAAGTAATATTTCCGCAAAATAGAAATACCTTACAGTTTCATTCATTAAGTAGTTAGGTTCAAATAACTCGATTACATTTATATCCTTAACTAAGTAGTTGTTTGAAAACAAAAACTCACAAAAATTGAAAGAAAAATAACATTTCATTGTATTTGGAAATAACCACAATTACTTACTAACACGATGGATGTGCTCGTTGGGTCCTGCACAGAACGTTGCCTCCTTCATTTCCTGTTGCAAGTTAATTTTTGTGCTATGCTTGCTTTATATTACAGTAACCATCTAAAACCTAGGTTTGCAAAGATATGAAGTAATCGAAAGGAATGTTGCATGGTCTAAGGTTGAAAGTGTGAAGTGCCTTAACCTCCTTCAACCTCTGAGAGATATTACTATGTTTTCCTTGAAAATTTAGAGTATCCCAAAGTTAAAGTTTAAACTTGGTACACAGTTTAGGAACAATGGCTCCAGCACATGGTGGCTTATTAGGAGAGATCTCAATGGGATGAATTGTCTATTTTAGGTAAACCATTCTATGATTTGTTAGTTTTTATTGCTTTTCTTATCCTAGTCTGGATAGAGCACATGTACAGAAAATCAGTTAAAATCACCCATTTCTCGGCCGGGCGCTGTGGCTCACGCCTGTAATCCTAGCTCTTGGGAGGCCGAGGCGGGCGGATTGCTCAAGGTCAGGAGTTCAAAACCAGCCTGAGCAAGAGCGAGACCCCGTCTCTACTATAAATAGAAAGAAATTAATTGGCCAACTAATATATATATAAAAAATTAGCCGGGCATGGTGGCGCATGCCTGTAGTCCCAGCTACTCAGAAGGCTGAGGCAGAAGGATCACTCAAGCCCAGGAGTTTGAGGTTGCTGTGAGCTAGGCTGACGCCACGGCACTCACTCTAGCCTGGACAACAAAGTGAGACTCTGTCTCAAAAAAAAAAAAATCACCCATTTCTCTTTTCTCTGGATTAAAAAGCTTTATTATCAAACTAAGTCACTGGCATGAGCATTGAGATCCTGATAATCTTTGACACTTAAGATTGCTAGAATGTATTGACTATTGCACAAAGGAGCACATATCTTTAAAAATACGCACTTGCCCAAGAGAACTTACTTAAGCAAGTTCTGGCCAGTTGTATTCCTTTTCTGCTTGGATTAAAGAATTTTAAAATCTGTTTACAATTTACCAGCTGCATATGGCACTCCTTTTAAAGGAATGTTGTATTTAAATATGAAACCACTCTATGGGGGAATTTTATTTATGAAAGATAAAAGCATTTTAGCAAGCATGTGAATCCTGCTTCAATGAGGTAAAGCTGGGTGAGGAAACAAAATGTCTATGCATAAAATCCTTTTTATTTGGCATGGAGAGCAGATAGACTAGAAAATAAATAAATGCTGACTCCATCTTGTGTCAATGGCAACTTACAGCCAATGGCTACCTGAAGTGTGTTAAGATGAATTCTGAGGAAATACCAGGGCTCTTCAGAAAGTGAAGTTCCATGATAAACTAATGATGTCTGCCACAGACTTGGGGTGCGGCGGGCAAGACTGACTGGCAGCATACTCGCCATCTGCCTTCTCCAACTGAAATATATAGTCCTCCAGAGCTCTCCCTCTCTCCCATTTTTAAGGGGAAAAAAAGCACCAGATATCATTCTTGCTTACTGTTTCATAGTAAAAATAGAAAATAAAACAAATAGTTACAAACACTCTGTCAAATTTTAAATAAGGTTCTCAGGCTAATAGAATGTTAGACAAGCAATTTTCTCTTATAATATAGATGAGTCAGGCCAGATGAAGGAGCAAGTACATCTTTGAGAACAGTGCCCAAAGTGGAAATATTATAACATTTTAAGAACATTGCCTCTTTAAGTTTGAAAACATTCTTTCCTATTCTGAAGGAATAATTCCCTTTGATACTTAATTGCTATATGATACAGTTTCAATTCTTGAAATGTTCATTGCAGACCTTTTTGAAATCTTTTGAGATAATTATAGATTTGTGTGCAGTTATAAGAAATACTAGATCCCATAAACCCTTCACCCAGGTTCCCATTCCAATGGCAATATCTTGTATAAACTACAGCATAGTATCACAACCGGAAATTGACACTGATACAATTCACTCACCTATTTGGATTTTACCAGTTTTAGATGCAATTCCGTGTGTGTGTGTGTGTATGTGTGTGTGTATTTTTATTTCTTAAATGCAGTTTTATAACATATGTAGATTCTTGTGACCACTACCATAGTCAAGCTACAGAACAGTTCTATTACAAGGATCCCTTTTACTACTCTTTAATAGCTATAACCGCCTTTATCCTTTCCCTCTTCCTAATCCCTGGTAACCACTACGCTCTCTTCCATCTCTATAATTTTGTTATTTCAAGAGTATTATATAGGCCGGGCGCGGTGGCTCACGCCTGTAATCCTAGCACTCTGGGAGGCCGAGGCGGGCGGATTGCTCAAGGTCAGGAGTTCAAAAACCAGCCTGAGCAAGAGCGAGACCCCATCTCTACTATAAATAGAAAGAAATTAATTGGCCAACTAATATATATAGAAAAAATTAGCCGGGCATGGTGGCACATGCCTGTAGTCCCAGTTACTCGGGAGGCTGAGGCAGGAGGATCGCTTGAGCCCAGGAGTTTGAGGTTGCTGTGAGCTAGGCTGACGCCACGGCACTCACTCTAGCCTGGGCAACAAAGTGAGACGCTGTCTCACAAAAAAAAAAAATAAAAAAAAAATAAAAAAAAGAGTATTATATAAATGGAACCATACAGTAAATAATGTTCTGAGATTGGCCTTTTCAATACAGCATAATTCCTTTGAGATCTATCCAGTTGTTTTGTGCATCAATAGTTCATTCTTTTTATCACTGACTAGTATTCCATAGTATGAATTCCATAGAATGGTTTGTTTAACCAACCACTCTTACTGTAAATTTTATGAAGGGGTTCGGAAAGCCAGTAAATGGAAATGCCAAAAGTATAAACTCCTCTCCCCGCACAAGTCCTGAGAGTGGAACTCAGGAGTTCACCAGCATAACTTTTATGTTTACCCTCTCGCATTTTGTGAGGTTGTGAGAAGTTTGTAAGTTATCTTAAGATCTTTTAGCAGGTGAAAGCTTGATTTTGGAAACTTTATTAATAGCACACTGATGAGAAATAATATGTTTTCAGCTAAAAGCAGGGACTGGTGACTTCATTGTGGCCTATTCCCAGAATCACAAATGCGTTTTACTTCCAGTAAAAATTATGAGCAATTGGTAGTGGCTGCCTGGAGGGCTGTGATGAGAAGAATTCAGAGGATGAGCCCAGGCCCAGTAGGAATAGAACCTAGTCTGATTCCTGATGCCTGCCATAGGCACTGGCAGAGATATTGCCACATCTGTGCCAAGTGTTTGTCACTGGTGGTGTTAACAGAGCTCAGTAAATACCACATCAACTGAAAGGCCAATGGCCACCGTGCAGTGTTTAAAAACAATGTTTAGAAAAACAAACCTGATAAGTGTGTCTTTAGCATTGTTCAGGCAAGGAACTTCCAGTAAACAGGGTGCCATTGCCACATTTATCTCTGTAGTGGCAAAAGATGGCTCAGGCCAGGAGCTCCTTTATTACAATCTTAATTAATTCCTTTTTATTCTTACTCCACACTCATCAATGCAATACCTCATTCTGAGAGAGAAAGTACTAAGCAAAGGAGCTAAAAGTTTTCTTTTCCCCTTATATTTGAGGGTTTAGTAAGTGATAAGCAGGGTGTTAATGCATTCATGTACATGGCCCTCCTTAATTCTCATACAACCTGTGAGGTTGAGTCCCATTATTATTCCCAGTTATAGATGAGGATGGAGGCTTAGAGAAATTGAGTAACCCACCCAAGCTGGGAAAGGGGAACCCTCAGTGTCTGTGTGTCTGTCTCTACTGCCTTTCTTTTCCCTTGGCCTTTTCTTCCTTAGTGTAAATTAATACATTAGAGTTAGGCTTTATATATAAATTTCTGGTAAGTCAAATTCCTAAATTTGGACTGACAAAATCAAGTGCTTGGATCCCCAAGGTTCAGGACCATACCTGGGAAATGGAGACCCAAGTGAGTTCTCTAAAGCCCCCCTTTTTGGTTGTGAACCAGCCTTCCCAAACCATGCCTTTCCTCATCATACTAACAAACCATGATACAGATCTCACCACAAATGATAGAATTACTGGCTGTTGTTGAGAATTTTTTTTTAAGCATCTACAGGGTGAGAAAGTATGTTCATGCTAAGAACAATAGGCCTAACAGATTGGATTGGAACAAGTTTCCAAGGAGACCTACAAGAGAGTAGAAATAAATAATTTTACAGACTAAGTGTTAAGAGTTTTAGATAGGCACAAACCTTTACATTTAGGTAAAAAAAAGTTTCTATTTTTTCTTTCGCATAGTTGTTTATTCCCATTGGAATATCTCACAAGTAATATTTGTTCTTACATCTATATTTGATAGCTATAAAAGTATTTTTGAATTTCTAAATTTATACTCACATTGCACCCTATAACTTCAAGTTGTGAAGAACAGAAAACACATTCTTCTTATTAGGCAACCATGAAAAAGATTCTTTTATTTCACATCTCTTAATACTATTCATCAAGAAACTTACAATGGTTACCAGATAATTTGTTCTATTCTTTAATCTAAAAATATTATAGGTAAATATTCTTTAAGATATGTGGGTATCTCTTAACCTTATTTAGAAGAAGAGTAAATATAAGGGATTATATAAGATATTTTAAAAACAGGAAAGCTTGGCAAGTTGTATAGCAAATGACCAGAATTGAGTCTCCAGAGGGTGTAATTGAGGACCAGAATTGAGTCTCAGATGGGTGTATTTTTGAACTATCAAGAAAAATTTTATAGCTCACACTAATATTCCATTTTCCTAAATGACCAGAAGAGATTCTTACAAGGGAACCAAGTGTCTAATCACCTACATGCAGTAATAATTGCAACGAGCCAATCAACTATCAATCCACATGAAATGTAAACAGAACTGTAGAGCAACAGGAACTCTCATTCATTGCTGGTGAAAATTCAAAATGACATAACCACTTTGGAAGACAGTTTAGCAGTTTTTATTATTAAATAAACTAAACATACTCCTACTGTATGATCCAGCAATCATGCTCCTTGGTATTTACCCAAATGAGTTGAAAACTATGTCCACACAAAAGCCTGCACATAGATGTCTATAGCAGCTTTATTCATATTTTCCAAAACTTGGAAACAACCACGATGTCCTTTGGTAGGTGAATGGGTAAATAAACCATGGTACATCCAGACCACAAAAAATTATTCAGTGCTCAAAAGAAATGAGCTATAAAACTATATGAGAAGACATAGAGGGAACTTAAATGGTTATTACTAAGTGAAAGAAACCAATCTGAAAAGGCTACATACTGTATGATTCCACCTGTGTGATATTCTGAAAAAGGCAAAGCTATGAAGATGATAAAAAGATCAGTGGTTGCCCCGGGTGGGGGGAAGGGAGGCGTGAATAGGCGGGGTGCAGATTTTTAGAGTAGTGAAACTATTTTGTATGATGCTATAATGGTGCATACATGTTTTTACACATTTTTCAAAACCTGTAGCATGTACAACACCAGCAGTGAATCCTAATGGGAACTATGGATTTTGAGAGAGAATGATGTGTTAATATAGGTTCAACCATTGTAACAAAAGTATCATTTGGGTAGAGGATGTTGATAATGAGGAAGGCATGTGTTTGGGTAAAGGGTATATGGGAAATCTCTGTACTTTCTGCTTAATTTTGCTATGACCTTAAAACTGCTCTAAAAAAATAAAATCTATTAAAAAGAAAAAAAAAAAAACCAGTGAGCAGAACTGGCAAAAGAAGGGACTTTATCAAAATGTGTCCATCACCTAGACATGGTCATTCTAACAGCTTATGTTGAGACTCAGAATCATATTCCTGGCCTAAATGAGATACAATTATCTGAGAAAATTTAATTGTTAATAACTGGATCAAGATTCCTTGTAAGGAGGAAGCTGGCATTGTTGGGAAAATGGTTTGATGAGATGCTTCAGGACTCTGATAACAAATCCAGAATGGGGAGAGAGACTATGGGATAGAAGAGGGGTCAGAGACCTCTTCTCCCTCCTGAAATAGGGTGGTCAACACTCAACTTTAGAGAAAAGTCAGTGAATACAGAAGATTTCAAGTTTATTGTGGATCCATGATATAAAAATGTCTCCATCACTTCTAAAAGTATTTAGCCAATTTTACATCAACCACTAATATAGAAACGTTGGTGAAAGTGGATTTTTTTTTGTTGACGCCGTTTGAGAAGGAGGACAGTGGGCTACTGACAGGTGGGCTACAGAAATAGAATATATTCCTCATTTTAAGAAATTCTGATATACAGAACTCACACTTACACAACCAATAATTCAGATGAAAATTATTTTCTAACATGTCTTCCAGTTTTATAGAAATTTACTATAAGACTCCCTTAATCAAACAACAGATACTGGTAGATTCTAATTGTTACTAGGAACATGTAAGAAGGATGTTTGTTTTTATCTTGAGTCCTATGAGGATTACTCAAAAGGCCATCTATGTACTTGCCTGGGGTATCAAAAATGGAAAAGAATTTTAAAGAATGACATTTTTCAAAACAAGTATGGGAAATTTTGAAATTTGGTATATTTCCTTATCCTTCTTTGACTGAATAAATATCGCTTTCATTTTGAAGTAGATGTGGTGGTGGTAGGGGACGACAAAATCTTTTTAGTACCGAGGGTCCCTTGAGGTCTTAATCTAACCCTTTCCCCAAGGAATTTAAAATCTCGATAGGGTGGCAGTACATACATACATACAGGAAAAAGAGAGAGAATACACAGTATTCTATCATCACGTGGCAAACTGCATCACTACTATAAATGCAATAGGAATTTTATAAGACATTGGATAATAGTTTTATAGCAGAGATGAGACTTAAGCCAGGCCATACAGATTAAGTAGGACCTTGATAGTCAGAAGAAAAATAGAATTTTTATAGCCATGGAGAGTTTAAATAGCTAGACATTTTCATGACATCTGAAGATTTTTCTTAAAAACATCTTTATTTACAGGTCACATTTTAGGAACATGTTGTCAAACATCCTGATTCTCTAAGCCTTCAGGAGTTGGGGGTCACTAAACATAAAAGGATGTCCCATCAGGAGAGTTAGGTTTTCCCTGCAGGCATCCTTTGGAAGCTGGATGGTGGGGAGGCATAAAGTCCTATCATAGGCTCAAGAGCTCCTGGGAAAACCCATCTTTGTGGAATTTATGGACTAGACAACAGTTTGAATTTGCTTTAAGAACTTTTGCCCTTTTAGTCCAGTGTTTAGGGAATTTTCTTTGTTTGTTTTTAAGAAAAGAAGAGAAATTGGGCTTAAGGACAAAGGAAATTTTTGTGCCCCAATGACTTAAGAAACAAAGTCTAAAATAGGCAGGTCTTAGCCTCTCCAGCACACATTAAATTAATTCATTCTATTTCCTTTTAGTCATGAGAAACCCCTGAACCCTTTGCCTTCCCTTTATCTCCACCTCCATTAAAAAATAGATACTATGTAAGTATTAGGAAGCTGAATAAAGAAAATGAATGATGGCATATTTAGATGCTAAACAGAATATAATATATAATTTAATAATGGTTAAAGCAAGCCTGTGTTTTATTGCTGGAGAAAAATTAAGAAAAAAATTAAGAAGGTAAGGCTTATGCTTCTCTTTCTTTTGTTAGGTAGAAGGATTTTTTCTTTTTCTTATCACATACCATTTTTACTATTAAAGTTCTAGAATCAAAAAAGGCAGCATGTTCTACTTACTTAAAAACTTAACTAATAATAATAATGATAAAAGTTTAGTTCCTTCTAAGAAAATATTCAACTGAGAATCTATTGCTAATGGTCTGCAAGAATAACATACAAACTAAATGTGAAAACAAAAGGGTGATAAAAATGAAGAATTCAAATGGCACATTGTGAAGGTTAACTGCACTGTTAACAGTGCTTAGATCTAGAATAGATCACAGACCTAGAGTGAAACGGAAAATACAGGAAAGAACACTAACTAGAAACAGTGAAAAATTAACTATCTTCAATTAGTTTTTATTTATTTTCTTCTATTGTAAAAATCAAATTACCACATATTATTAGACTAAATAAATCACTGCCTTAGAACACCTGGACTCAAATATTGACCAATCTTGCATATTAACAAATCTGTCCTTCATAGAACATTGAAACACCATTGCTCCACTGCTTCAACAGTTTAACAAAATAGGAGAGTTTCTAATATTTTACCATTTCGCAGGTGAAGATTCTGAAGGAGAAAGAGGGCCACTACTTCTCAGAGACTCTATAGTGAGTCAAGGCAACTTGGAGTATAAGCAACAGTCCTTGGATATTATTTTACTACAGCATTCTAATACTTCAAGGGGACAAATATATGTGGAGTAATTCTATTTTCTTTAGTTAGTTACAATAAAAGATGATCTCCTAGCAACCTTCTTAATCAAAGAATAAAACAGTCCCATTAGAAGTTTAATAATTTAAGTTAATACAAAGAGGCTCTAAATATAATACTTACAGCAACCTCTAGAAAATCTATACAAAGAGATATACTTAAAAACATTACAGAATTCTAAAAAATGCTAATGTAACCTTTGGGAAGTCCGGAAAAAAAAAAACAGAAAACAACAAAAAACCCCTAATACATCAATAATTACATTAAATATAAATGACCTAAATGTACCAACTAAAAGATATAGACTAGCCAAGTGGAATAAAGAACATGACCTATACGTATGCTGTCTACAAGAAATTTATGTCAAATAATGACATAGACAGATTTCAAATAGAAGGGTAGAAAAAGATACATCATGCAAATATTAGCCAAAGGAAAGCAGAAATGACTATATTAATATCAGATAAAGTAGGCACCAGAATAAAAAAAATTACTAGAGGTATGCAGCAGAACTATATAATGATAAAAGGGACAACAGTAATCCTAAATGTTTGTGTACTAAACAACAGAGGTACAAAACATGTGAAGCAGGCTGGGCGTGGTGGCTCACGCTTATAATCCTAGCACTCTGGGAGGCCGAGGCGGGCGGATTGCTCAAGGTCAGGAGTTCAAAAACAGCCTGAGCGAGACCCTGTCTCTACTATAAAAATAGAAAGAAATTAATTGGCCAACTAATATATATATATAAAAAATTAGCCGGGCAATGTGGCGCGTGCCTGTAGTCCCAGCTACTCGGGAGGCTGAGGCAGTAGGATTGCTTGAGCCCAGGAGTTTGAGGTTTTTGTGAGCTAGGCTGACGTCATGGCACTCACTCTAGCCTGGGCAACAAAGCGAGACTCTGTCTCAAAAAAAAAACAAACAAAAAAAACCATGTGAAGCAAAAACTGATAGAACTAAAGAAGAAAAAGACAAATCCACAAATGTAGTTGGAGACTTTAACACATTGTTCTCAACAATTAAAAAAACAAGACATAAAATCAGCAAGGTTTTTTATAGCAGAGCCCTTGGAGACATTATTACACTTGGAATTTCTCTAATATACACTCTTTGAGAAACATGGAAGTTGGTATTTACTGGGTACCTATAGAAAACTCCAAGGGTCTTTTTTATTTTTCTGGAAATAGCACTGCCCATAGTAGGAGGGCTCAAGGAGTCATTCTGCTTTCTCAGGGACTTTTTAAAAAACCTGCAGGTCTAAGTTAACACAACCTGATATCCTAGACCCATTCTATGCAGAGGAAATGTTCCTACACATCACATCACAAAAGTAAAGTCTCAAACCCCACGAAGGAAGGCCTGATAGATATTACACAGAAGGGAGATATAAAGAGAGTGAATCAAAGTCTCAGGGATGCAGAGATCAGCTCCAAATAAACATGAGATTGGACAGTCAAAGGCAGCAAAACAGAACAAAATAAAAACATGGCCAAGAATGCAGGAAGCACCAAAGGAAAGAGTATCTGTGAAATAATTGACAAGGAAAAGCCTCCAGGCAAGATAGAAAATCATCCTATGCCCGGAGGTAAAGGCACGGAGAGGAAATAGAGCACAGAGGGCAGAAATAATGATGAGGATGGAAGAAAACGCAGGTGCGATTAGAGCATAGTTCAGAGAAGGTTTCCAGGCAGAGATGCTGCCTCAACTCACTACAAGGAAAAGAATAAGAATTTGTAATGTTTGTTCTTCTTGTTTAGGGTGAAGGCGGTACACTTGGCATCAGTCTACAGTGATGTGAAACATTTGAGAAAGGCACAAAGTAAGGCAAACTTACACCACAGCATTGGTGCCAGGAAAACACTGAGCATAAAGAAAGGACCCCCATATATTCATCTGTCATATTTGCTGAATAATACCCATAAGCACAGAAATTTGGCTGCAAGGAAGAAGAGTTTTGGGTGATTCTTATACTTACCACTATCTTAATACTATTCTCTGTTCATTAAACTTACTACTGTAACCAGTTAAACATGACTGTCACATTTCAGATATTCCCAGGTATATGACAATAAGGAAATCCTTGAAAATAAACTGAGGAAGAAAGTTCACACAATACTGTATTGACTTGAGTGGTTCTGCTTCATGAAGAAAAATGCACTTGTTTGAGTGTTTAAACATGCAGTTTTAATGCACCTGTTTGCCTTCAGTGTTATTGAGCTTCCTGGAGCTAGAGGAATTTAAATAGGGGCTAGAGAAGAAATATTTGCACTACTGGGAGATGGAATAGATGGCTTCTGAAGACCCTTCCAACTCAAGAGAGCTTAAGTTGATTTGTCTAGGTGCTGGTAAATCCAAACAGCATCTGCTGGGCATTTATTCTTTCCAAGGGCTATGCCTGATGCTTGCTTACATTCAGCTTAATTCAGACTTTTTTGTTTTTAGCACCTATACCAGATACTAGATATTGAAGACACGGAGATTACTGGGATCCCATTCATAAATTCAAGAAGTGTATAAGTCTAATTGGAAGCAGACACCAAACCAACAATTTCACTTTAATTAGACAAGCCTCTGGCACCAATTTCAAAGATAAATAAAAACAACAACAAAACAGGACTACAGAGATTCTACTTACTAATTTATCTCAAATGCATTTCTTAGGAATACTGGTTTCCTCTTGGGACTAGCCTCTCCTTCAGCTAAAAGGTCTCAAGTAAGACTTTCAGTTTCACATCTCTTCTAAACATTAACTTTTATGAACCAGAGAGCTAAGGCCATGCAACAGACATTTATTGAACATCTGTTATGTGTTGACTACTGTACTAGGAGATTTGAAGTCAAAGATGAATAATTATACCCCCTTCATGGATTTTATAGTCAGTGAAACAGCCATGTAAACAAATGCAATAACATGCAAGTGGGAATATACAGAAGAAACACACTAACTGGGAAATAAAAGGGAAATAGATGAGAAGTAGGAAGCCCTAACCTAGGATGGAAAATGAAACACAGTTGAGATGCTATAAGAGTTTCTTCTTTAGTTTGCCTAATGAAAAGGTATTTGGGCTCAGAGAATTATGGTTACATGTTATGGTTGAATTATGAACTGAGGAACTTGGATTTTAATTTATAAAAATAAAAATTAGGATCATCAATTTCTGCAAAGGTGAAACCCAGCTTTTAAATGAATAGTCAGTCTCAATGGTTGACAAACTTCAGGGTACATAAGAATAAACTAAGGATCAGTGCAATAGAGTTATTGGGGCCCATTCTCCAAGATTCAGTAGGATGCACTTAATCTGAATTTATAATATGTGCTTCAAAAGGTTCTGGTACAAGTAGTTTAAGGGCCACTTTGGGAATACTTTGGATATATCCCAACTTTCCTACTACTAGAAAAAGAGCTGATGGCTCATCTCTTGCACAATTCCATCTTCTGGTCTCATCAAAACCACTTAGGCTTTTCTGACATACTATTTTAGCTGAATATTTTATTTGAGAAACCATGTATTTTGAAGTACTTATAGACATATTTGTCACACTTTCTTTTTGATAATATTTAAGCAGTATCTAAAAAGCTATGTATAATTCAGGTATTTATGAATCAATTGCTGCCAAACAAATCAGACACTTGCATATTAAGGAATTTTATATATGTGTGTGAAATAAAATCACTCTCTAATTTTTCACAAATCTGAATTTAAATTGGATTTGCTTGAAAGCAACATATACCTGTAGACTATATTATTTTTCCTAGCATAGTACACTGGTTGCTACTCTATTAAAGCAAACAAAGATCTAAGGATTTAAGAATGAGATTTTGGGGTTAATTTATATTAACATAATCTTAAATTATTCAAGGTGGCTCATATTTTTTGAGGAACCATATACTTTGAGATACTTATAAGCATGTTTGTATTCCCTTCTCCATGATAAATAATTTTTAGACAGGGTCTAAAATAGCCATGTATAATTCAGATTTTTGTGAATTAATTATTTATAATATAATTATGATACTTAGTTCATGCACAGATGCCTCTAATTCCTTCCTGCATCTTTGACTGGAAAGAGTTAATTGCTTTTCCACTGACACAAATTGGCAAAGCCCTTGATGAAAAAAAATCATCTTCAGCCTGGGAAGTGTGTTTTCCTCTCACTTAATAAAAAACGTAGAGCTAAATGCCTTTCCCCAGATCATGCAGAGAACAATGGCTCTCCATTCATATTTGTAGTCCTGGGACCTGACCTGTTTCCACACAAAGTATCCCTGGAAGGGATGCTGAACAGTGAAGTCCTTCTACCTTCACCAGTTCATCTGGCCACTTCCCCTGAGAAAAAATACTTTGGAGCAAAGCCATTCATTTTCAAAGGGGACATTACACAATAAGTGGTGTTTTATATTATCTACTCCAGTACCATTTGTGTTCATTTATTCGCTCCATTACCACTCTCGTCCACTTATTCTCATTCAGAACTTATGAGCCTTTTAAAAATCAAGCTGACCTTTCCCCCAGATTTCCAGATAACCCATAACCTCTTTTATCAGCCCTGAGACCATGATGAAATGGAAAGACCATTGGATAGAATAGACTTTGGGAGACATGGATTGTGACCTTGTTGCCATCACTAACTGGGCAGTCACTTTCTGTAAGGTGCAAGATTTAGAATCTCTCATCTGAGCTATGCAATGTCTCTCCTCTTCTTTTTGTAAAATTTTCCTGATGCCAAAGTAGTTGGGACCTAGCTTTGTTCCTAATAAGACACCTACTGTGGGCAATGCTGCAGCTTTTCAAGGTACACGCTGTTCACCGGGTCCCGTTTCACCTGGTGCAAGCTCCCCACGCACAGAATGAGAGAGCTCGTGTGGGCAGTCAGGTGGTGTGCAGGCAACTGTTACTTTGTGAAGCAAATTCTAATTGACGTCCCTTATCTTTCTTCATTTATTGAAGTAAAATTTGGTAAAAGTCTCCAGTTTTCTTTTTTAATGGTGAATTATTAAATAAGTCAGAACCAAATGTACATTTGATGCCGAGTATTACTAAAACATTATTCTTCAGTCTTTAGCAGGGAACACAAAATAAAACTCCATTAATTTGGAGTTTTCTAATGAAAAATGTATAACAACTCATCTTGGGCTAAGATGAGGATGTGCCAACCAAAGCATTTTAACTTGAGAATGTATAGACCTCAATGCACAAATTATTTTTATAGAAATTGATGCTAGTCATAATTAGTTTTTATTTTTTCTTTGACTCAATATTGGCAGAATCTGTTAGGAATTACCTTGTTGACAGTTATTATGTACAATTAAAAGTAATTAAAACTACATTTATAATAATAACAATAGCAATAACTAACATTGAGTTCCCACTGTTTAGAAGGCATTGTTCTACAACCTTTATGGACATATGCTATTAAATCCTTTCATTAACACTAAGAGATAGGGATATTATTATCCCTTTTTATATAAAAGGGAAATAGAGGTTAAGCACCACATGTATTCACCATCAAATTGGTATTAACTGATCAACACTTAAGTGCACAAATAGTAATAACAGGTGGGAGACAGAAGGAGGGATGGGTGTATACACAGCTAATGGGTGCGGTGCGCACTGTCCGGGGAATGGACACACTTGAAGCTCTGACTAGAGTGGGGCAAGGGCAATACATGCAACCTAAACATTTGTACTCCTGTAATATGCTAAAATAAAAAAAATTTTTAAAAGACACCAAAAGAAAAAAAGAAAAAGAACTTGCCTAAATTTACATAACTTTGAGGCTGGAATTTAAAAATACACAGTCTGAATGCAGAGTCTATACACTTAAACAACCGCACTGTACTGTCTTAAGAGCACTAATTAGCAATTTAAACACATGGGCTTTATTGGTTTAAAACAGTGAGATTTAATCATTTGCCCTCATGTCTCAGAATTTTTCAGTACAGTGAGAAGGTCTTGAGCTTTTTAACCACTAAGGGAACATGTAACTTGATAAGAAAAAAGTTATAGAATAAAATTTCTTTAAATTTTACCATGTTTTCTTAAGCTTCTGGTATATATGATGGCTTCTCTACAGGTTAGAGATGACAGATCCCAACAAATGATGAAATAAATATGTTTTGACATAAAATTTAGAAACAGCTGATTATTAATCACAATGGTTCATTTTTTATAGACATATATTTTCTGTTATGATTTTATGCTATACATATAAAGTTATATATTCTACTAGTAAAACCAGCAATTACGCATTTCAGCATTTCATGGCCCTTCATAAAAAGCACTATGTAGTTATCCATCAATCATAACATTTAGGCTGGGCGTGGTGGCTCACACCTGTAATCCTAGCTCTTTGGGAGCCCGAGGCGGGAAGATTACTCAAGGTCAGGAGTTCGAAACCAACCTGAGCAAGAGCGAGACCCTGTCTCTACTAAAAATAGAAAGAAATTAATTGGCCAACTAAAAATATATAGAAAAATTAGCCAGGCATGGTGGCGCATGCCTTGCCTGTAGTCCCAGCTACTAGGGAGGCTGAGGCAGAAGGATTGCTTGAGCCCAGGAGATTGAGTTTGCTGTGAGCTAGGCTGATGCCACGGCACTCTAGCTCAGGCAACAGAGTGACACTCTGTCTCAAAAAAAAAAAAAAAAAATCATAACATTTATTTTGTACTATGTACCAGCTACTAGAGACAAAAATGATTTAAAAAAAGAATTCCTGTATAATTAAGAAAAAAACAAATACATAAAGAAATAACTACAATAGATTGCCACACTGGATTTTTTTTCAGTCATTATATAGGCCCTTTACTAAGTACTAAAGACATAGTAATGAACAAAATTCTTACTGCATATGGAAGGACAGATGATGAACAAATGATTTACCTGTGTCAGATGGAGAGAAGTACTATAGATAGGAAAAAGAAGATTGAGGTAGATAGGGAGTTTTGAAGTAGTGGTTTCTATTTTAAGTGGTATGCTCAAAAAAGATCTCTTAGGTGGTAGCTGAGCGGAAATCTAAAGGAAGCAAGGGAAGGTACCATGTGGTAATCAGGAAAAGAGGGTTTCAGGCAGGGGGAAGAGCAAGTGCAAAGACTCTGAGACAGGAAAATGCTTGAAAGTACAGGCAATAGCAAGGACCTTTGGTGGCTGGAAAGAAGTAAGAAGAGGAAGTCACAGAGATCACAGGGCTTTAGTTATGTAGGGCTTTGCAGGCAATTGTTTGGAGCTGAGTCTTTTCCTGAGTGAGATGGAAAGCCATTCCAGTGTATTAAAGAATCGTGACATGGTCTACCTCCGCCTTATATTTGAAAAGGATCACCCTGCGTAGTGAACAGATACTCTGTAGAAGTGGGGCTAAGACGGAAACAGAGATGATATTAATAATTAGGAGACTATTAAAATAAACCAGCCAAGAGCAGATATGGCTTAGACCATGGTGAAAGATTTGGAGGTGAGGAGTGATTATATTTAGAACATATTCTGACAGTAGCGATGATCAGATAGTTGGTTGATTGGATGCGATATGTATGTGAGAGATGGAAAGGAGTCAGGGATGGCTCAAAAAATATTTAGTTTGAGCAACTGAAGAACAAAGTTGGCATTTACTAAGATAGAGAAGAGGAGAGAATGGCCAGTTGTATTTGGGCAGGGTGTTGCCCACAAAGGCTTTGTAAGAGTAGATACATAACACTTAAATGAAATCTTTAGTAGATATTATAAATTTAGAGAAAGTTATCTGGGAGCATGAACAAGGATTATTTCATCAGAATGAGCACTATTAGCCAGGGCAAGGACAGATTAAAAAGAAAGATTGTTGTAAGAACTATAAGCAGTCTGTTGGGACTGGAATAGAAAGAGTAAGATTGGGCTGTAGTAATGAGCACTAATGAACTTAGACTTTATTCTCAGTTAAGGACTTCGGGTTTCTAGGTGGGTCAGTTAATGTGGTTGCCTCAATACCCATTTAAAAAAACAACAGAATAAAAACAACTGTTTTACCTACTTCTTAAGAGGGATGGGTATATGAGAGCACTTTATGAAATGTTTCACGGATAGTATTTTAAACATGTAAGGTATTTCATATTATAATTAAAGCTTGGGAATTAGTTTTTCTTATGTCTGACCTTCCTGAGCACCTTATAAACACAAGTGGGTAGGACCTAACGTTTTTACCCTAGTCAATGGTTCCCAGATCAGCTGCTCATTAGCTGCATTTGGGAAATATTTTAAAGAGACACATTCCCAGAGCCTGACCCATCCCAGAAATCCTGACTCAAAATCTCCAGGGATGGGCTCAGGAACAGGAGCTCCCCTGTGACTCAGATGACCAGCCAGACAGGGAAACTATTGTTACATGACACTGGATATCTTCCACCCTTAGCAATGCCCAGCACCAGTAGATAATAGGAATTTATATCTGATAAACGAGAAAGATTAAAATACAAATGTCTCTGCAAGAGGTAGTCTTGAAAAAGGAACAGGAATTTATAAATGGCAATGTGCTATTTGGTTAGAATAGGTTTGAATAGGGGGATGATTCATAGAAACCAACCTCGAAGCTAAAATTGATCATCTGGTCTTGAATCCTGACTTCATTTAGGAAGAAAAGGTGCAAAAGAAGAAATGAAAATTTCAGAATGTAACCTAGGATTGAGCCTGCTGCCTTTGTGTCTTTCTTATTCCTTCTTTTATCTCTGGGAATGCAACACACACACACACACACACACACACACACACAGAAAGTGAGAGAGAGAGAAGATTGTATCAGTATCACTTTTCTAGACTACTAAGTAAATTAGCTTATCAAATTCAATTTATTAATCATTTGAACACCTGCTATGTTCAAAGCCTCATTTTATGTAGAAAAACAAATCCCTGGGATCTTGCTTAGGGGAGAGAAATGAGATAATACACTTGTCACTATACTACAAATGAATGAAGGTAACACCTATCAGTTAAAACAGCCCCACGACTTCTCTCCTCTTTGTACTTCACTTGCATGTGATGAGCTCCCCATGTGGTCAGAATCAGAAGCCAGGAGGGATACAATGAATTAGTTAATTTAAGCATCAGGGTTAGATTGGATTAAAATCAAAGAATGGCTACCAAACCCAAGACCCAAGTGGATTAAAAGAAATTTCTCAGGGTCAGTAAACATTCTTCAGGGGGTTCTCTTACAGGAGGTGGCCCTGAATACTTCAGCAGATTAATCAAGGAGACTTTTAGACGCAAGTCCCTGCTCTAAGCACATGCAATGAATGGAGAGGGAAATGGGTCCATAAGAGAGACCAACCAAGGCCTTCATGGAGGAACTGATATTTGAAATGGACCTTGAAGAATAGGCAAAACATTTTATAAGCAGAGATGGGAAAATGATGGTCTCAATAGCAACTTGAGCTTTATTTGGGGGAAAAACTACCCTGACAACATATAACAGATAGGTACATTCAAGACACACAAGTGTGTCCCAATTCGCTGGCAGTTGCCCTTCAAAAAAAGAAAGGAAAAAAAAAAAAAACCCTGAAGCATCCTCAGCTCTGCCTGCTGCAGCTGCACTCCAAGTACCAAGCAGGACCCAGTTGATGCCGCAGCCCTGAGCAGGCAGCAACTTTGCCTGGGGAGGAGATGAGAGGAAAATGAGACACTAAATCTCCTTGTCTAGTTTGTAATCACCGAAGAATAACCCTCAGATCCAAAACCCCAGATGATACATGGCCAATCTGAAGGCATATTCTTTTGAGAACAGTTTGGCATGTGGCCACTACCCATTCTTATCTACTCTGAAAGAAGGGACCAGGAAAAAGAAGAGGAGAGGAAGAGGAGAAGAAGAAGGAACAACATGCAAATAGTTCCAGAAAATTCAAACAGATGGATTTGGGGAGCAAAAATAGTAAAGATAGAAGAGGTTGATCCAGGAGATCTTGGGATATGTATTAATGGTTGATATAATAAGAAAAATGGTTATCAATTCCTGAGTGCTTACGTGTGCATTGGGTTCATTATCTCTCCAAGTCCTTACCCTGACCCTATACTATCATCTCCATTTTACAGATGAGGACACCAAGGCTTGCAAAGATAAATAACTTGAACAGTTTCATAAAGCTTTTAAGTATCGGATCCAGACTTTGAACCCAGGCAGCTGACCCCAGAAGCCCGCACCCCTAACCCCACATTACAATGGGATTAACTACTTGGATTCAGCAATGGGAAGCTACTTGGTTACAATTATTTCAGTTTGTCCAACAGAGAAAAGTTTTCTCATGCTTTCTCATCTTCAGTGGTTTCCAAATTGATACCACATTAGCACCTCCTTTTCAAGAAGAAAAATGCTAACGCTAATACAATACCTTCTTCCTTGCTAAGTTTAAAACAGTATTTATCTTTATGACTCCAGAAGGACCCATCCTCAGTCCCATCTGAATCTTGTTACTCTGAATTCTTATTTTCTGACCTCTTAATGCAAGGTGTAGATAAACATTGGCCCACTTTGGATCTCTGCGCCTTCACTCTCAGCTCCTATGCCCACGTGTTCCCAGGAAAAGAGGTCCTGGAAACTAAACAAGCGGCACACTGCTCCCAGTGTAATGAGAAAACTGCTACCGAAGCCTGGATCTGTTGCAGCATGAGTCACAGTATCAAAGGCAAACGCTGTCTCTACTTGTCTTTCCAAGACACCCAAATGACAGGTGGTTCTACTTAAGCCTTAAACACACACCACGCGCTTTATTTACTTTGAAGTTTGTCAGATTTTAACTATGGATAGAAAATAAAGCCCTTGACATATTATCACAAAGTACACATGCACCAGGCATTAATAATTTAGGGTACACAGTGTTAGAAATGAAGAGACGCTAGCAATCAGACTGGCCCACTCTCATGTTTCTGTTGGTGGAAATCGAGCACCAGTGGGCTGGCACGACTTGTACCCACACTGAGCCACACACATGATGTTAATACACATAAGTTTGATAGGTTACACACTTACCAAGTTTAAGTTTGTGCTAGAGATGCGTAGGTCCCATTTTGACAGTTTTGACTGTCATTTTTAAATGGCTCCTTTCTAAAACAACAGCAAGTAGAGAGGATTTGGGGGTGCTTCTACAAGAATACCTAAGATCCGAATTGGATCTAAATGCAAGGCCAAGTAAATGTAAGAGTGAAAAAGTTGGCCAAATGAAATGGGGTTTTGTAAATGCACATTGTAGTTAGGAACATAAGTTATTCTTCCATCACTAGCAGTCTTATGGGAAATTCTTGCGTGACCTAGTATAAGCCCTCCCATCCTTTTCGCGACGCTTCCTAAATTCCTAGAAGACCCTTCACTCTTGTCCCCAGGTACCACGTATAGACACAAGCCTCCTAAGCAGAAGGTCAAAATTATATACCACGTGATCAGGACTATGGAGATGATATGCTTTCCAACTGTTCTGTGAGTGGCAACTTTGTAAACTCTTTGCTCAAAGGACATCTTAAAAAGCTCTATGACTCTCAAGGTACATAAGGTTAAATCATTTTGGAAGGGAAAGACATTTAAAAATAATGAACTAGCATTATAATTTGATGAAAGAAAATAATATTTCAACATCCCAAAAGACCAGAAGGACATCATCTCTAAATAAATTTCTTGAGCAAGAGCAGTTGGCAATCTTACATCAACCACACACACACACACACACACACACACACACACACACAATGTTGTTTTAATTTTGATCATTTCACTGTGGACTAAAAGCAGTATACAGACACGTGAAAATCACAGCTATAAGCAATAAAAAGCCAGTGAATGTACTGAGAAGGGGAAGTAATAAGAATAGGTGTGCTTAAGAAAGATATGTTTGATGACAAAGACAGTGAATTAAGGAAAGTAAAGGAACAGGTTGGTAACTCCTATGTTTTACATATAAAGCCAACTATTCTCTCCTTCCTTTAAGGATTAAAACCAATCTACTTGCTCTCGTAGATGTATACCCTACGTGTCTAATTACAGAGCGAGAATGTATATAATACAGCATTATGTTAGGTGACGAATAAAACATGACAAATAATTGGGGATAAGTATAAGTAAGTTGGGGATGGGGAGGATGAAGAGGACTAGGACATGGGGGGCCGTCTGCAGCAGGCACTGGCTAGCCATTTGCCAAACCAGTTTTGTCTTCTTCCTGCATACACAGCTGAGTTTCATTTCTAAGAATCTCTCGCAATTCGGTGTGCCGTGCAACACAGTGGAACACGAGTGGAAGAGATATGGGGTACTCCCAGACTGAGAGTGCAGAGAAATGGATATGCCTCTTTCGACTACCTCTCCCCATCTGCCAACAAATGCAGAGGACTCTGAGGCCCTAGAGATGCCCTGAATGCAGAGGACTCTACGATCCTAGAGATATAAAATGGAAAGAACCTGGGTCTCTGAATGACTGCATGGGAGGCTCGCTGCCTATGAGGAATACCTGCATTGGACTTTTATGTGAATGAGAAAAGAAACAAATTTGCTAGCATGAAGCTACTATAATGTTTGGGTTTGTTTGTTAGACCAGCCAACATTACCCTAAAAATACTGTATTCAATTCTCATGCCTAAGCTTAAAAGTAAACCAGCTTTAGGGAGATATAATTTATATGTCATATGTGTATAATTCAATGACAACCAATATGTTGACAGAGTTGCGCGCTCATCACCACTATCTCATTCTGGAACATTTCAATCTCTCCACAAAGAAATCCCACATCCATTAGGAGTTTCTCTCCATTTCCTCCCAAACCTCTCATCTCTAGGCAACCACTAATCTACTTTCTGTCTCTATAAATTTGCCTATTCTGGGTATTTCCTACAAAGGAATAATGCAATATGTGTTTTGTGTGACTAGTTCCTTTCACTTGGCTCAATGTTTTCAATGTTCATCCATGTTGTAGTATGTATTGGCACTTCATTCCTTTTCATTGCTGAATAATATTTCATTGTATGAATACATCACATTGTACTTGTTCATTCATTAGCTGATGACTCAAGATTTTGTTATCTTCGTTGCAGGCTCTTTAAAATATCCTAGCACCACAGTGAAGAGGAGGTTCATTTATCTAGAAGATGCATTTTCAATATTGTGGGTTACAACTACCCACATTTTACAAAAAAATGGTTAATTTAACTTAAACCTCCTCAGAAAACTTGAAACTACTATAAGACTGATAATATACAAAGTCCCCAAGAGTGGAAAAAACATGAGAAGAGCACATGGCTTCAAACCTTTCAATTCAAGAATTAAGGAAAAAACAATGCATTACAGCCAAACTGCCTGGCAGCGGATATATTCAGGGAGAAACCCAAGGAACTAAACCTAATGTCAACACAAAGCAATTAAGTAGAAATGGGGTATTGCTGAGTCAGGAAAAAAAGTTCATTAAAGGAATCAAGTCTCAGTGTTTTTCTAAAGATAAATCCCAGCTGTTCTAAAAATCATTAAATCTTAATGACAGAGTCAATTTGTTGGTGGTGTTTACAAGTGAAATATTAGCATATTTCTGTAGCCTGGGAGTGTAGAACTGTGATTGTCTTTCCGTTTTAGAGAAGTTAAATCTCTCAGAAGATTTACAAGATAGAAGAAAAACACTGCAAGATAGAAAAGGCTGTTTCTGTATTTGCTCTCTTTAGGTCACAAGGAGGACATTCGCAAAGAAAGATCGACCCTGCAGGCATTCATTTGACAATTATCAAGCACCCCTTGTTCGCCAAGGCACTATGGTGGTGCTGGCATATAGAATTATAGAGACATCAGCTTGGTAATTACAACAGAATGTAGTAAAACCTGTAAGGGAATCATGGAAAAAGAGGAAACTTGGAGAGAATGACTAATTTTAACTGGGCTCCTTGTCCCAGTGGAAAATATTTTGTGCCGAGACTTGAGAGATGAGTACTTTTGCTATGTGAGGAGAGCAAGGAAGTTCTGGACAGTGGGAATGGGATGCACAAGGCTTGGAGTCATGACAAGGCTTGGTGGGTTAGGAAAAAAGGCGTTATGCAAGGCAGAATCACGAGGAATGTCAAAGTAGGTCAAAAATTAGTTTGGGGTCAATTTATAAAAGGCCTTATATGGCAAGTTTATGAGTTTAGACCTTGTTCTGTAGCCAGCAGAGAATTTGCAGATTTTTTTTACAATAGAGTTACATGATTGTACTATTTAAAAATTTTCACTCTGAAAGCATACATGCACAAAAGAGAATAGTATAAAAATTACCATTTACACACCAACCATTCAGGAATTGTCAAAATGAATGATTTTAAAGCAAACCTCTCACCTCATTTCACCCCTATATCTCTACATATGGATATGTTCTTATCTAACCACAGTCCATTTTCTCAGCTAACTAAATTAAAAATATTTTATTGGCATCATTTAATCGGTTCTACACTCAAAACTCTTCAGTTATCTGATATGTTTTTAATAGTATGTTTGCTCAAATTGGGACCCCAAAAATCCTACAGCTAACAAAGCATCAAGCTTAATAGTGAGAAACTCCAAGTTTCCTACTAGGATGAGAAACAGGGCAAGGATGTTCTCTCTCACCAGTCCCTTTCAACAATATACTGGCAGTCCTTGCTAATGCAGTAAGACAAGAAAAAGAAATTGAAGATATACAGATTGGGAAGGAAGAAGTAAAACTGTCTTGCCCGATGGGTACCTCATTCTCAAGCTCTACCGGTTGGAGACTGTCGCCTCCAACTTGTATCCTTCCAGGTTTAAATTCAGAAAAAGAAAGAGAGTACCTCACCTCAGTAGCTCCCACACAATTCCCATAATTCATTCTTAATTGACCCATTTGGATAATGCACGCATTCCTGAGCCAATTGCTGTGGGCCTTTTATTTTCATAAGTGTCATCATTTAGTATTCTGACTGGCCAGGTCTGTGTCACACACTCTGTGCCATATAGGGAAGCAGCTAGTTCCCAAATGAAATTTTGGATACTTTTACTAAAAAAGAGTAAGTGCACCCTAGGAAGGCAAAAATAATAAAACGTGCTCTTTTACTATGCTTTCTTAACTATCATGTTGTCATTATCATCTGCACATCACAGATGAAAAATTAAATGCACGGAGTGGTGTGGTTAGGACTAAAATTTAGGCGAACTCACTCTTCAATGGTTTTATTCCATTGGACTAGAAAGGCTGTGCTGCATACTAGGATAAATATTCTAGAACTCTTCATACAGGAAAAGTGCATTTTTTTTGACAGATAAAATAAAAGATTTTGGAAGCAAATATATAAAAGTCTCCCTTTCCAAATGATCAGTCATAATTGCAAATGTCTCTGAAATCAGAATGATGGATGGAATGAGAATCCGCTCCTGAGAAAGTTTCTGGCCCCAAGGCACAACCATTGCTCGTTATTCGCTTTGATCTTGAAAAGATCCCATGATTCAAACAGCAAATTAACTGGCAGAGTGTCCGGAAGTGCGTTGCTTACCACCAGAGAAATCACCCTAGTGTCCTTCTAAAAACAAGATTTATGGTTTCTGGTTCTTCCAACATATTTTAGCTGAATAATTAATGTCTCCCAACAAAAGTAGGACATTAAAATGAATATATCATTCATTCAGTGTGACAATCGGTCTGGGTTGAACCTAACTGAAGCCATAAGAATCTAGAATAATTTACTTGAAATAAAATTTGCTTTTAATAAAATGATCAAGCTAATGGGAGCAAGATGACAACTCACAATTTAGACTAGACTATTCCATTCCAGTACCTCCTGCTCTTTGCTTTCTCCTAGAAATACAACATGGTAGATCTAGTGATGTTTCTCTTGACAAACTAGACTTTAAATTCTACAAGGGCAAAGACCATTCTTATTGTACTCACCATCTGGCACCTACAGGAGCCTAGCACAGGGGGCAGGGAGGGAGGTAAACAAAAGTATGCCAAATAAGTGAGTAAGCAAAAGATTTATTTGACTTTCTTAGGGTAGCAGGAGTCTCCAGTTTTTGGATTCCACTGTGACAAACTTCTCAAAAATCTCAGGCCAAATTCCAGAAAGTTCTTCCCAACATAACCTCCAATTTCAGAATCTCCCCCTCTCTTCAGAGCTATCTGTGCCTTCTGCCCATACCCCTCTCACTTTATTTACTGCCTCACCATTTTCATGCATATTTCTACCGTCCTCAATTAAACTGTAGGTTTATGCCTCCAACCATTCAATACAGCCCTAAAATTAAGTTTAAATGTCTATTTGTTTCTGATAACCTGGACAGTTTTTGGAAAGACATACCTAAGAGTAATATAGTAAGATGTTTAAAACATAAAATCAATGAAAACCAGGCCACGGAAAATAAGAGCCCATGTAAATGGAAGAAAAGGGATAGATTATTTTGGAGTTAATTAGATCACTGTACCTGGGCAACAAATTTGGTTAGAAGTTTTCTAGCACTAAAACAAAATGGGAGACACCCAAGTTACATGTTAGATGACAATGCATCGGCAGAAACATTTCTCCCCTGAAATGAAACTTCACTATCGGCAGGCCACTGCAGTATGTGGCAACCTGGCAGTGGAGGAAGGTGGTGCTGATTTTATATCTACTTTCTGTGCCTTTCCTAATTGTGTGACTTTGAGCAAGGCACTTAAACTCTCCAGACCTCAGGTTCTTCATTTGGAAACTGAGGACTTTGATAACTATAAGCCCCGTAGGGTTATTGTAAGAAATGCTATCGCTATTCTAGTTACATAACAGAAATAACAGCAAGTACTATTGCATGCTTACTGTCTCCAGGCACCGGGCTGAGGGCTCTAGGTGCAATGTGGCATTTCCCTCTCCTTTGCTCCTTGTGACGGAGGGGACCGAAGCGCTGCAGGATGAAGTAACTGGCCTAAAATCCCACAGGTAGCAGACTGTGTGCTTAGCGAGCACTCCATCAAAGTCAGTGAACTCCCTCAGCTGTGTGGCCAGGTGACCATCTCCCACCACATTTTTACAAAAAGGATCCCTAACTGATGTGTCATGATTTTCTACGTGCATCGTCTCCTCAGGACTATAGGGCATCCTTGGACTGTGTTTGGACCAAGGTGAGGAGGACATGGCAGATGACCCGGACATCTTAAAGTTTCTCAAAAATTACACTAGACAATTTTTGAAAGGTGCCAGCATTTGTTTGGATCAGTCAGGTCGGACCACAGTTTCCTCTGACTCGACCTCACTGAATTTTCACTGCATCCTGGAGACTGGACACAATAACCTATTGCCTGTCCAACCTTATCCCGTCACTCTCTGCCTCCAAGGAGATCGCAGTTTTAGGTGAGAGTAAGTCACAAGAGCATTTTGCCACTTCACTGAGTTACAGAAGGGTCAATGGACTGAGCCTGAGGAGACCTGAGTTCAAGTTCAGACACGTTGCTCTTTAGCCATAGGGCTTGGGAAGGTAACCCTAAAAAATGAGTGTCACCACTGATAGAGTGAATCAACTGGACTACTTTAGTAGTTTTCATATGGCTTCTTTAGAGACCAGTCTCAGCCTGCTGCACCAGGGTAAGGAGGAGATTACGATGTTCTCAACCCCCAACTCCAAACTGAGTAGCTCCAGTTCTATGGGTTTTTGTTTATTTGGCTGTTGATTTTGTTTTAAAAAAGAGCTTCGGTCCCATTGAACTAGATGATTGCTAACGGTCCTAGTTTAATAGACTCTGAACACACATCCATTCCTGCCCGTCCTGGCTGCCCTACATGGGACCTCTGTGTCACGATTTGCTGTTAGCAGGAAGGGGTAGCAGCTTTCTAAGAGTTAACGAAGAGACATTCTTCCTTCTCTTTTGCTAGCTTCCGAAAAGAAGTTCAGTATTTCAAATAATATTCCTTCTCTGCAACTAGCCACAGGAAGACATTGGTTAAAAGTGAGACCAAATGAACTGGGAAATTATTTACTGCTTCCAGCAAATTAGTTGGGAGGAGAGGAGGGAGAACAAACCCTTTCTCCCCTTTAGCACTGTGGGGAGGAAGTAAACAAAACATTCCATCCGATGTGATTCAGAATTTCCCAGCTGCTAAGCCAATCAGTCCGCTGGAGAGTTCTCAATCACGAACGCTTTCCCAAAACATCCTCAAAGCACAGAATCATCCTTGTGAAGAGACAGGAGCAAAGTGCACTGACAGCTAGGTCTGCAGTCGGGAGATCTGGTCAGGGTCTGTCCTCTGCCTCAGTTTGCTTGGAATTGGGCAAGTCACTCTCTTCTCTGGTCCTGTTTACCAAATCTGTTAAAGGAAGGCTCTGGACTAGATTTGTGTCATTAAAGTTCCCTCTTGCCACATCATGGCATGTTTCTCCAAATAACTCAGGAGTCAGCCAAACAGACTGCCCCAAGCCCTCCAGCCTTATGTAACACTTCTCAGTATTAAAGTAGGTATGACTCAAGCTCCAACCCTATAAACCACGATGCACCCACTGACTCTCCCCTCAGTACCCCGAGGTTTACTGGGTGGGTTGTATTTGTCTTAGACATACCTTGTCCTGATTGTCTATTTATACCCAATTCTTTATATTGTGTTGTTCCTCTTCTAGCTGATTTTTTTCTTTCCACTTCATGCCAATGTTTCAAATGTTTAAGGACAATGCTTCATTCTCTCCTCTTCAATTTTCCATACATACTACATATAAAAGAATACTGAGTAATAGACTTTCACAGTAATGGTGACAACAATGGGGACTAACAAAGGAAGGGCTGCATTACAGCAAGGCAGATAAAGTTGATTTTTAAACATTTCTAGTTTTAAAAATTGTAGGTCATTAATGTCACAGAGAACTTTTCACCTGCTGAATTTCAGCACCCCTCCTTGCCTCACCCTGTTGCAGACCCTAATTCACTCCCCTCCTTCTCAAATCTCCTCCTGGGCAATTCCTGGATACTTAAAATTTTTCCACCTTCATTTGTAGAGCAGCTCAGCTCTTTCTTTCTCCTTGATTCTCACTGACTGTTCTCTGGAGCTAGTTTCCCACAACTAAAAAGGCCCAAAGTATTTTTGCTAAACAAATAAACAACAACAACAAAAAACCCAAATAAACAAACTGAGCAAAAAGTTTTAGTCCTAAGAATATTCTGCAGCTAGTGGTAAAATACCACCACCAGCCCCCTTGGCAAATGGACAGGGACCTACCGGCTCTTCCTCAAGGTCAAGGGTGTCTTTTCCCAGCTTCATGCTCCCACCACAGTAGCTCCCCCAGTCTTTATTGCTCATATAGCCCTTCTTTCCTACCCACCAGGATTCCTCTCTCCCATTGTTTTAACTCGTTCCAAAATTCTACCAAATACAGGATTTTATTTTCCCTTCAAAGAGAAGAATCCTATCTTCCCGAAACCCTTGTCTAGCAAATGTTCTGTTAAAATGTCCTCTAATATCTATTGCATTTGTAAAAATGAACTGAAAAATTAAAACTAGCTACAGGGAAGAGTCCAGGTATGAAGTTGCCACTCTTCAAAAATCTGTGAAGACAAGGACCGTGTCTCCCCCATGTCTCCTGTCCTCAGCTCTTTGTTGAGTGCTTAGCACACGAGGGAGCTCACTGATATATGCCAATGAATGAAAGCCAGGATTTTCTGGCTGTGAGAAACTCCCACACCTATTCAAACTGATATAGAAGTAACCTCTGGGAATTGAGTAGTTCAGAGTTTGTCACCATTTGTAACTATTACTCTGTGACTAGAGATTTTATAAAGAATGGGCATCTAAAAGCACAATTGTTAAAAACTGGAAGTAAAATTTAAGCTCAATATTTTAATTTGTTTTATTTATGAATTTTATTATAACTTTACTATAAAGCTGAATGTAGAAATGAGTACTAACAAACATGTATCTGTTTGATACACTGGGCTCCCTTGTAATTTTTCATTTGAATGAAAGGAGCCTGCTATCTAAAATGATAACAATGTCAGTCTAAGATTATGACATGGTAGTACTCGAGGGGCAAGAAAATTCAACCCATGGGACTGAGTGTGTCTCCCTTACTCATTCTATGAATGTAGTACCTTGCTTTGCATTCTACCATGGGCACCACTTTTTAGCAAACTTCTATAAAGCAGGTACTACTCATAAGACAATTAATGCCTTAATTTAGTTCAGCTAAGTATGAAAGTGCTTTATTGCCCCTTAATTCTATTGAATGGCTACTGGGCATTATTAGTACCCTTTTAAACTTAACTTATTTTCTCCAGTTCTGCTGTGTTTTATTGATCACTTATCCCTGACTTCGCATATGTTTTCTGACATAGAGTAGATTTTTAATACCCTGCTTGTTGACCCAGCTGAGGCAAGGGAACATGGGGTAGTGAAAAGATTGTGAACAGATCACTTAACATCATGGTCTACATACTCATACAGAAGGCAGTGCAAAGTTTGGCACGTGAGATTCCAGCAGTCTCAATAACGTCACTACTGAAGTGAATGTCATTGGGCAAGTTAATTGAGCTCTCTGTCCTCAATTTCCTCACCTATAAAATGGGAAGAAATAATATTTCTGTGAGTTATGGTGAGGTTTCAATGAGATAATGCCTATTTGGTAGCCAAAATAGTGTCTGGCACATAGTGGGTGCTGAATTAACATTAGCCCTTATTTACTATTGATATTTGCAATACTATACAGTCTTTCCAGATTGTTAAGTGGATTAGAGAAAATGTGTGTGAATACAGTCCCTGCCTCATGGAAAGCATATAAAAAATGTATAAATGTGTTAATACTTGCAGAGGGAGTGCTCTATATTAAGCACTCTTTTATTTATATGCACACTTAATATTCACAACAGCTGCGAGAGGTAGGTGCAATTCTCATCCTCATTTCACAGCTGAGGAAACCAAATCATGAAGAGTAAGTCAGGTAACTTGCCTAAAGTCACACAGCTAGTTAGTGGCACCATTGAGATGTAACCCAGGGAGCTGGAATTCAGAGTCCATGTTTTTTTTACCCACCATCTTGTCTTGAACTTCTTTTTTTTTTTTTTTTTAGTAGCATTCATTAGTAAATGAGGAAAAAGGTTCATTCAATGCATGTTCTCACTATAGGAATTCATATCAAGGAACAAATTCTCTTAACATACTTTTAAAAGTAGTTTTTGGCAGTTCAGTAGGTTTTCCAGGAATGTTATCAAGAAGTCTGGTTGTTTTCTAACTGCTTACTATACAATTTATCTAGCATCTAAACAGAGGAAACATGCTGCACAATGCTTTCAGAAACCGTGAGATTTCAACATGTGGATCGAGAAAGTGGGGAATGTCAAGAGTTCCCCCTGTTTGTTTAGGGAGGAACTGTAAAGATGCTCTGAGGCACCCTGAGCGTGGGCCTGAAACACATGCAGTACTTCAATCAAGGAAGGCCAACAACAAAATCAACTGCATACTTATTTCATAATCATGCCTACCATGTTTCTGTCCTATTAGTACACTGTAATTAGGTGTTGATAATCGGCTGCCCAGTAGAAAGCTGCACTAAAGGTTATTTCTCCACAGTCAAACCAAATGTTTCAGAGGTCAGCTTCAGAGAAGGAAAAACCCAGTGAAGGCAAAGAGAAGGTTTGGGCCTGCAGGCCTCGCTGCTGCAGATCTGGGGTGAGGTGGTCTATTGCCCTTCTTGAAATAAAGCCCTTTTGTTGGGACCGTGTGCCAGTAGACACTTGGCTGGGTGCCAACCCAGCACCTATCTCTCCCCAGACACCCCAGTCATGACACACTTCCTCTTTCAAACATAACCTGGACTGTTTTCAGATATCCATTCCTCCACCTATGTATGCGTTTAAAGGGACAGTGACCCCTTTCCTCCCTGCCTCCAGCCAGCAGGCCTTGATTACCATCATTAAGCTAAGCCAATCACAACCACTCTCTTCCCCTTCCTCTTCCCACAACCACTCATTTCCCCTAAATGATGGGGTTAGGAACACACCAGTGACATGAAGTGTGAGATGTTTGCTTAGGGCTTCTGGGAAATGTATCTGGGTTCTAAACAGAGACAGCTCCTTTCTGCCTCTGGAAATTGTTTCATCTGAAAGTGACGCCTGTCGGAGTCAGCCATTTTGCAATGCTGAGGATGGCAGAGTAGAGAGAAAAAAGCCCAGGCCTTTGATGACACTGCTCCGGGAGCCTGCTTCTGACTCCCTCTGCTCATTTGGTTGTGTGAGATAATAAATCCCCTTGCTTAAGGCAGTTGGATTAGACTGTTCTCTTATTTGAAGTGCTAAACATTCTCAGTCATACCTGCATTTATACAGGCATGTACCAATGTATGCAGTAGGAATATAGGGTGAGCCTGACTGCTTTTAGGAAAGGCAGTAGCTTCACCAGAAGTCAGGAGAAAACAGAAATTCAGGATCTGTCCCAACACCTGAACAATTGCAAACCTGTCAGCTTGCTATCCAAAGTATGGTCCGTGGACCTAAAAATGTAGAATCAGAAACACCACCCCTGACCTACTGCATCAGAATACACATTTAAACAAAATTGGTAGATGTTTTCTGCATACATTAAAGTTGGAGAAACATTGTCCTAGGACATTCGAGCCCTGGAAGAAAAGTGGGAGAAAGGGGCCCAGCAATAATGGGTTCCCCAGGGATCTCTTGAGGAGCTTTCCAATTTCCTCACCTTCCTTCTCCTTTCTCTCATTCCCAGCTGGAGGGAAGGGCCTGGAAATTATTTAGGCATGCTCTAAAGATTGCTCTCTTTGGTTCTTTGAAACCAAATCGCATGGTAGGATTCTAAGATTATTCATCTGGAACCAAAGTGACAAAGGATGTCTCTCTCTGATAAAATGGATGCTGGAGAGGGCTTTTATTTACCACACACCCACAAACCCAGCCATGATTTGTGAACTCAACTTAGGACAAGAGAAGCCAAACTGGAAGGACAGGCTAACCCACAGCTGCCAGTGTAGCACAGTGTGTATATTAGGCTCTCGGGCAGGACTGGCTATATCATCTGTGGGGCTTGGTGCAAAATGAAAATGCAGTTCTCCTTGCTTTTGCTCCTTGCTCAAAAATCATTATGAATTTTAAGAAGGTGACAGCAGAGCATTAAACCAAGCATGGGGCTCCTCTACACACAGGCCCTTATGCGCAGCTCTCACGCCTACAGAGCCAGCCCAGCTCTCAGGATAAAATGAGCAAGAGAGAGATGAATGCTCTTGTCTCCAATTTCAGAAAACTTCCAGCAACCAAGGGAAATTGTCATTAGAACAGGTCTATAATTGTTTCATGCTGCATAATACTCGGAGATAAAACCTTTCATACGAAATATCATTTCTTCATTCAAACGTACCACATGTAAGGTATATTGATAGTTTCTTGGATGCAAGTTACAAAAAAGCTGCCCTCCAGTCTCCATCCTCACAGAGCTCATGCTCTAGTGGGAAAACTAACATGCAAACAAGCTGACCTTATGAGGCACCAGATTGTTATCATGGAAGAATCCAACAAGTGCTAAGTGTTTGAAATTGAATCACAAATCCACAAAATCTAAGTATCCTTGACACATTAGCAAATTTGTTCTTCTAACAAAAGTTAATTTTAGGTGTGGCAAAATTCATAAATGAGGCCAAGAAGTAGGCTTTTCTGATACCACAAGTTGAGTTTCTGGTTGGCACATCATTTTGCCTACATGGACATTATGTCTAGCATGTGCCTGCCTATTTTTCTCCTGCAGGAAAGCTGACCTCTACTTCCTTTCTTCACTTTCTCCTCTCTTTCTTCACTTTCTCCTCCCTAAACATCTATCCCAATCCTACTGCCAGAGGTGGAAAGACCGGATAAAGTGACCCATTTCTCTGACGTGTTTAAGGAATGGCTGGCAAGTTCTGTCTAAGAGACACAAACATATGTAGGAGAGAATGAAGAAATCTGTATTTAATGTTAGACTCAAATCAAAAAGAAAAAAAAGGAGACAGTTTATTTTAGACCTTCTTTGAAAGACCAGAAATAGTGAGCAATTTTCACATCTTCAAGCACCAAATCCAATTAACCTTTTGTAGAAGATTCTGATGCAGGCTGCATTTGGCCAGTGTAGTTAATTTATTAGTAGCGTCTTCCCTGAGTGTGTAATGGGAAAATTCCAAAAGCCTTATGTCACAACCACTTATACAAAAATCTGAAGCTATTTCACTGATTCAGAAGTAGATTTCACCCTTGACATTTGGATGGGAATACCTAAATTAAGTACTACTCCAGAGAACAACACATATGTTAAGATGTGGGCGCTGGACATTTAGCTAGGTATATTCTCCAATTGGCCCCCACCTAAGCCCCTGCATACCTAAGTGGGTGGTTCATAGTCATACCTCTGGACACTGAAAAATTACTCCTTGTTGTGAACCTAAAGTGCATTGTGTGCACACCGGAAACCTGAAAGTTAAACTTGCAAATATCAAGGTACTACCATCATTTTTGTTTGTCAAGCAAGAACTCAGAAAACATGATTTAACCAGGCTGACATTCTCTTAAAGAAGTGGCATTCTTATGATCAAGAGCTAGGCTTTTTTGAGGGAAAAGCTTTCAAGTAGAGCAAAAAATTTTAAGCTTGAATAACCAACAGGGGGACAGTTTGAGATATCTTGTTTTACAGATCATTTTACCCATGATGGGTGCACTCACCCTTTATAGTTCCCTTTCTCATCTGCATGCTCATTTGAACAGGGTCCAGTTGGCATGAGAAGTAGGGCACCTTGCACACATCAAGGGGGTGCGCTGGGGTTCTGAAGCCTTGGTTTTAGAGGGTACCAGTGACACATATTCAAGGCCCTGCTTTGCAAGAAAGCCGGGCACACAGCCTGCCTTCCTCCAGCTCCATTGCAAGCCTGGAAGCAAGCCTGCACACGCTTTTGTGAATCTGAACCCACATCAAGCTGAGCCAGCTCCATCAGTGGGGAAATACAAATGCCCACTTCATTTTTATTCAGCTGACCAGAGGCTTGCAGTGAAGGCTCCCTGGGACAGCCTGCCAGAGAAGCTCCAGGAAATGGGGCTTCCTTAAAGAAGGTACATCCTGCCGTTAGCCCTGTGGCTGTTCTGAAGGCTGGAGAATTTCCTTCAAAGGAAAAAGAGGAGCTCCAGCTAGGATGAGGTTGTTATCATTTAGAGCCGAAACACAAGAGCAGATCTATTTATAAATAGCCATGAGAGCATCTTACCAGAGATTATGAAGATACAAGAGCTGAATCTAAAAGCTGTTCATTCCTAATAAGATGATACTATGCTCCACTGACCATAGAGGCTAACTTAGGAGCTATTTGCAGGGGGAAGGGTGATTTAATATGGGGAGACGTTCAATATTTTCCTGTATTTTGCAGTGGTGTGAGAGGTGGCACAGTATAATGCTCATGATTGCACATTCTGTAGCCAGAATCTCTGGGTTCAAATCCTATTTTAATTATGTTCTTGCTTTCTTATCTTGAGAAAGTTACTTAACCTCTCTGGATCTCAGTTTTCACATCAATAAGTTGGGATAATTTAGCACCTACCTCACAATGTTGTAAGGGTTCAATGAGTAAATGACTGATAAAAGACACAGAACTGGGCCTGGCATGTAGGAAGTGCTTCTTCCTTTCTCCGGCCTATTCCAGAAACGGCCAGAGCTAGGATTTGTTCAACCCCAAACCTTTTAGCTTTATTGATTTTAATCTTCCTTAAATGGATGAAAACAAAGCAACTCTCTGAAACTACAAGACTGTGGAGCTACTAAATTAGTGCCATTAGGGTTTAGTAAATCCTGCCATGAATTCAGGCTGACGTAGTCTGGGAAACCTTTGTGAAAGGGAGTCATTCGTTAGTTCAACAAATATTTACTAAATGCTCATTGTGAGCCTGGCATTGTGCTAGTGCTTGGGATACGTTCCTCTTGAAGAACAAGAGGAACAGGGTTCTTTTCTGTACTTGGACTGGGCCTTGAAGCATTGGAAGAATGAGACGGAAAGAGTTGCAGAAAACAGTCTTGGCAAAGGTTCAGAGATAAGATAAAGATGGTGGCCATGGGAAAACAGAAAGTTTATTTTGGGTGGTTTCTGTTTACGGAAGCCTAGAGAGCTTGATATCACAAGCGATAGAGAAGGAGCAGTTGAAGTTTCAGACAAGAGCAAGAAGTGAGAGGTGTGTGTGTGTGTGTGTGTGTGTGTGTGTGTGTGTATAAACAAAAGGAGGGCACACGAAGGACTGGGAGGGCAATTGGGTGGAGCTTGAGAGTATGGACAGCTTGGAATCTATTTCAGGATTCAAAGAGTGGCATAAGGTCCAGATTGACGGTGTGGTGACAGAAATAGGAAAGGAAAATACAGAGAGACATTCTGATGACAGGATTGATAGTACTTGAGGCCTGAACCTATGAGATAAAGGGGACAGAAGAAGAAAAGGTGATCTAACATTCTCCCTTAACCAGTTGAGATGATTAAAGTATTAACTTGGTTCAAGAAAAAGAATCTCACAGACTACTCAATTTAAAGATAATCAGTTTTATAGATGCATTCTATAGATGAAGAGTGTCTTAATCAAAGTAATGTATTAAAAATCAAAGCTGGAATGATATTTTCAATCTTGTGACTCTTTCTACTACAGGTTGAGTATCCCTTATCTGAGATGCTAGGGACCAGAAGTGCTTCAGATTCTGGATTTTTTCAGATTTTGAAATATTTGCACATACATAATGAGATATCTTGGGGATGAGATCCAAGTGTAAACAAGAAATTCATTTATGTTTCATAATATACCTTATACACATAGCCTGAAGGTAATTTTATACAATATATTTTAATAATTTTGTGAATGAAACAAAGTTTTGACTGCATTGTAACTGTGGCCCATCACATGAGGTTGGTGGGGAATTTTCTACTTGCAGCTTCACTTTGGTGCTCAAAAAGGTTTGGATTTTGGAGCATTTTGGATTTTTAGATTAGGGATGCTCAGCCTGTGCCACACCAAGGGAAGGGTCACAATAGCATGGCAAAAGTATAGGCAGACTCAGACTGAATTCCCCACATAAGCTATGGGGACTTACTCTGTCTGAGCCATGGAGAGAGCCTCTAACCTCACAGGATTGTGAAAAGCAAAGCGAAAGATATTACACTCAGTAGAGCTCAATGGTTGTTGGGTTCTCTCTCGTATAATTGACCTCGACCTCATTTAGACTAAATGGAGCAGTTTGTTTTTCTTTTTCTGAAATTGTATTAACTTATGAGTCAAGGCAACACACATTCAGCAACTACCAGAAGAGAATTCTTGGAGCTCTATTAAATTCCTTAGAGAATTTGCTCAGTGGTAATGGAGCAAAGTATGTTTGGTTGGTCCAGGAGACATGATAATATAAACCGTAATGTGATTCAGTGACAGACTCACTGATAGTTGCGGCATAAACCAAGCAGCAATGAGTGCATGAGTCCTGTCTGGATGCACCAGGATGGACACTCAGGAAGTAACCACTGGCAACGGTGCTTCTAAACTCAGATGCCAACTCCAGGGTACCAGAATGTCAGAGCCAGAAGGGAACTTCAAAATCATCATGCCAAACCGTATCATTTTACAGATGGAGAAACTGAGGCTGGGACAGAGTGGTATAGGAAGGAGAGTGCACAGCAAAGTGAAGGGAGAAGAGCTATGAGATTGTTAAGAAAGAGAACAGGTGCTGGAATCCAGTAGATCTCAGTCAAATTACTTCATTTCTCTCAGCCTCAATTTTGATGACTTTATTTTTTAAATGGAAAAAAAAATAATGCTGTCTACAACAGGAGGCTCTGAGTATGAAATTAAATGCTTCATGAAAATTTATGGGTGCAGCTGGCTTTGAGGGTCATCTTGAATTCTTCTTTTACCCTCCGCCCTCTCTACCTGTGCAAGAAGTTGTCATCTGTTCCCTGTCCACTGCTGCGGTGCAGGGGACACAAAGCACCATCCCCTTCAGCATTCTGCCTGACCGCAAGTCCCAAGTCAACCCCGTCTAAACATGGAGCTACCACCCCTGCATTGTGAATACGGGCGCTGGGAGTTGGAGAGACAGGAAACGCAAGAGTTAAGAGAAAAACAAAACTTGGCTCATGTATTGGTCTCTGAGGTCCCAGTGGCAGTTGGCCAACTCACTTTATTGTGGCCAAGGTGATGGGAAGCACCTTAAAGGGACAACTTGTTTGATTTTCTTCCTAGGGGAAGGATTTTCCTTGCTGTGGTTGAAGTCACCTTTCTCTCAACCAAATGATGGGATTTCCTGATATAAATTACCTGTTCTATGCCAATGTAAACAAAAAAAAAAAAAAAAAAGAAAGAAAAAGAAAAAGGGAGAAGAGGATTAATTAGGTGAGCAGTTAGTATGCAACAGCCACTAAGCTAAGAACTTTAGATGTGTTAACTTATTTCTGCCTCACAATAACTCTATGAGATACGTATCGATTTTAAAGCTGAGACAGTAGAAAGCAGAGGCAGAGAAGTAAATTAGCTAAGATAGCACAGTTAGTAAGCGAGGTAGGGTCAGGACTTAAAGCCAAGCAGCCCAGCTCAAAAGGCAGATGTCTTAACCATGACGCTCTACGGCTAGACCGGACTGATGAGGGAAGCAGGAAGGCAGAGCACAGAGCAAGAACACAGGAAGCAGCAGCACCGAGCAAACCAGGTAAGAGAACAGGAGGAGAAACAGGGAAGGAAGAGAGAAGGAAAGAGGGAGCACTATAATTGCAAATTAGCACACAATGTGGAAAAGAAGGGTGGCTTTGAGGGAAGCTGTATTGTTCAGTGAATCATCTGAAGTCTGCAAAGGCTCTTTAAAGTACACAGCCAATAAATAGGTATGTTCCAGAACTCAGAGCAGGTGTTGAGTGGTGATAAAGAGGTCCCGCAAGAAGTCTTTGCTCATAATAATGAACAAGAAGCTCATCAACTCAGCTTCCTCAGACCAGCCTTCCATGATGGTTGGTGGTAACCACAGTGGTTTGGAGACCACAGGAGCCTGAGGCCTGGTGGTTCCATCCTGTTCTGCCACTCCCTAGCTGTGCACATGACCTTGACCCTCAGTTTCCTCATTTATCAAATGGCACTAAGAACAACCCTCATAGAGTTATGGTGAGAGACAGATGATCCACCATTTATACAGCCCCTTGCTCAGAGCCTGGTATACTGATAAATTGTTCAGATTAATTAATAATGAATATTATCATGACCAACCTTGAGTGACTGTGACCCACCTTTCTATGAGTCCCTTTCACCATCGGAGAATCTACAGAACCTTGGACTTTTGCAGCCTTTGGGAACATGTGCCTTATTATGTGGAGTTCATCCATACTTTTGTTTTTCCTGTTTTCCTTTTTGTAATTTTTTTTTGACTGGTCAAGTGCAGTAGTGAGAAGGGCGGATGGAATAGAACGAGGAGTTCAATCTGTACCTGACTGTGAACAATCAATTGAGGTAACTCACTACCTTTGAACCAGCCATGTTTTTCCTGTGCTGACTAAAGAACTTGTGAGGAGACAAGAAACACAACACTCAGGTAAAAAGGCAACACCTAAAGGCTGTATTTGTATTTACTGCAGTGGAAATAGCATAAATGCTCTATTTCAGGTCTATAAATAAACTTGTAGAGTATTTGCATATTTTTGCACAATTCTAAAATGTACATTATATTGTAGTTATTGGGGACTGAGCATCTGTCAAGAATATTAAAGTCAAAGGCAGTGGTAAGCGTTAACTACAATGAAGCCAGCTATTAATGATGGGAACTATAACCCATTCCAAACCACATAGTCAGAATGACTTTATTTCTCATATTAAACAAAAGTCAACTCGTGATTCAATTGCCTCTGAAATGCTATAAAATAAAAATTCTATTATAATTGAAACTAGGAGATGTGCCCACTTGATGGTTAAGCAAAAGGGGGAAAGACATTTCCCATTCTAGTATAGGAGAATTGCGTTCAGTACTCAAAAATTATTGCAAATTTCTCTGAAACATTCACCATCATTTATGAAAGTTTGCTTTAACATACAATGCCACAGAAACCTACAAAGTAAAATGTGAGAGGCAGCAAACCAACTTGATTAAAAACCATCAGAACAGACATCCTTGATAATAGTTTTGTTACTTCTGTAATCATTTGCTCATTTTTATTAGGAAGCAACTTTTACATGTGGTATTATAGACATTCCATAGTATTACAAGAACCAAACATGGCTCTTCTCAAATTTACCATTTATACGGTGAGTCATAAACTCTCTGAGCCTCAGTTTTCTTGTCTATGTAATAGGGATAATATGTGGACATACCATAATAATTTTAGCTATGATAACTATCAATTGCTATGGTGCAGATGATGCCACTGTTCTGCCCTTATGTAGGAATATAGCAAATATAACTTCTCAAAGGTAAAAATTGAGAGACAATATTACTTAGTATTCACAACATAAGTTTGGGAATCAGATCAATGTTCAAATACTAAATATTTGGACAAACCATAAACTCTCTGAACCTCAGTTTTCTCATCTATATAATATGGATAATTATCATGGCATCAACCTTAGAATTGTTGCAACTATTAAATAAGTGCTTACAGATATTTTAGGAACAGTCTCCATCACATAGCAGGAGCTCAAGAAATGGTAACTATTTTTATATGAAAGAATCTGAACACTACTTGAACATCCCCTCCTCTTGGGGAGGAGCAGTGGCTATAGCTGTATCTACTTGTTAAGAGAAATTATGAAACATTTTAGGGATCATGTTATTCTCTGTCTTTTTTATTATGCAATATCCAGAGATCTAGGGTTGTTCTGGGGCAGCTGTTAGTAAAGTCTGATTAGTAAATGGGAAGAAAAGGAAGGGAGAACTAAAGTCAGTCATGAGCAACTTCAGTAGAAGAGATGATTCAGAGCTAATGGCTATGAAGAGTTATTCCTCTCCCCATCCACTAGGAAAATCAAGGGTTCACCATACATAGAGGTATGCAACACATACGTACTGGCAATATCAAACATTTTTTAAAAAGCATAATTTCACAGGTTTTGGTATGGAGAAATGATGAAGTCTGAGGATTAGATTTATGGCCTAGGCCCTAAGTCAGTGGTGAAGAAGAAAGGACTTTCTCAAAAATAACGGGAAGAAATAACCTCAGGCTCATAATTCCACTGGAATAGATGCTTACAATGCAGACTGAGTGTAGTGATGGGCTCTTCAAAAGGGCTTATACAGACAGGGAGGCTCCTGCTTCCTTCTGGAACAGCGTAGCAACACTGCAGTTGTCATGTTGGGTTTGGATGACAATTATTTAGGAGATGGAGCAATAACATAGGAACCTTCTAAGGAATCTGGGAGAATCAACGTATGGACGAAATCAAACTATGAGTGGCTAGCCTCAGATACCAGGCCAGAAGCGAGGTAAGCTGGCAGGAGTCAGGAAGCACAGAAGCAGAGCAGGTCTTGACAAGTAACCAAGAATACAATAAAAAGACATTTTAGGAGCACCTTGTAGCCAGTCCTGGGAAAACTCACGGAACTAGTGATGCGTACAGGCAGGGGGCGCATGTACTATTAACAAAGACAATAGCAGTGATAATAGCAATAACAACAGCTATGATCAACTGAATGTAAAAGCAACAGAAAATATGTTTGGCTCTACACATGCATGGTAGTGTCATTTAATGCTCGCAATAACATTGACTCACTCTTACCACCTGGGTTCAGAAGCTCTTTGAGAACCCCATTCAATGCTTCCTTCACAGCACTTTGCTGACTCATAATCATTTAGTTATCTGTATTAATTTAATGTCATTGCCATTTACTGTAAGGTCCACAAGGTCTGTTTCATGATGTTTGCTGAACATATGCACCTAGTACCTGTGCAATGTTTGAAACCTCATTAGGTACTTGCTGACAATCTTGTGAATTTGTGATAGATTAAAAATCAGGGAAAGACAGAGAAAAGAAAGAAAGAAAGAAAAGGAAGGAAGGAAGGAAGGAAGGAAGGAAGGAAGGAAGGAAGGAAGGAAGGAAGGAAGGAAGGAAGGAAGGAAGGAAGGAAGGTTGGTTGAACTTCAAGCACAGGCTTGCCCAAAGGCATGCTAGCCAGAAACTCACAGAGCCAGGATCTGAACCCAAGTATGTTTTAACTCCCAAACCTGTGTCCTTAGCTGCTATGTCATATAAGAAATTAGAAAAGAAAACCACAGTCCTTAGTATAAAGAAGACTGGAACAGGAAACAACTTCCACCGGTAGGAAGCCTCATACGTTTTCCCGTGGGGTAGGAATGTGTTTTAGAGCATAGAAAGTTTTAGCATCTACAGGTAGGAAGAGAGGTGCTATAGAGTTGGAGAAGTGCACAGGTGAATCTAGTTTAGGGGCACAGTAAGGATCTCAGTCGAAATTCAGAGAGGACACAAGAGGTTTTAATGGAAACATTGTGGAGGAAAATGGAATGCAGAGAGGTCATCCTATGCCAACAGCAAGATCTCTTTAAGTACTTCTATCTTTCTGATCTGGCCTGATAGAAAGAGCCTCAGTGATGAAAGCTAGCCTAATAAGACTAACTGACTCTGTATCAAAATGACCATCAAAGAATTGAAGTGCTTCAAAGCCATTTAAAAACAAGTACATGAAAAAAATACATGATATACTTGGATCTCTAATATCTTCATTTTTTTCACCTGTCAACATGCCTCTAAAAAAGCCCAATGACAGAACCATTTAGGTTAGAAAAAGAGTTTATTCAACAGCTGAATTAAACCTTCACTCTGAGCCCTTGGACCTCAACAGTGCCATTGCCAGTGAGTGGCTTGGAAGAGGGGCACCAAAATCCCTTCCAATTTCCATCAGCTTTCCAGCAAATAAACATAATTTTTTAAAAAAGAATCAGGATATTTATTACTCAAACACAGATTTAAGAGAATGCCCACTTCAAAAAAAATTTTGTTTTGCCATCTGTAGCTACTGAAGTCCATCCAACTCCAAAGTAATTGTTTAAAGATGTAAACAAGAGCATGACCTTCTCCTTAAACCCCTCCCACAGCTTTCCATTGCCTCAGAATAAATTCCAGATCCATCTCCTTGCTCACAAAGCCCTGCCTGACCTGAATCTTCTGTCCTTCCCTCCTGTCTCCGTTCCCCTCCAGACATGCTGGCTTTCCTTCTGTCCCCGAGCTTCCCAGGCCCCAGGCCCTTTACCCCTGCTGTTCTTGCTCCTTAAATGCGCTGTTCCCAGATCTCCACATGTCTCAGCCCAAATGCCCCTTCTCAGAAAGGCCTTCCCTGGTAGCCTAAAGTAGCACTAATCACCACCATCACTGCCATGATTTTATTTTATTTTTTTTTCATTGATTTTACCATCATCTGAAATTTTCTTATTCATTCATTTGGTTTGTTTATCTAGTTTTCTGCAAGCTCCACGAGATCAAAGTCTCCGTGTGTCTTGTTAACCCATGTACCGCACACTAGACCTGTGCCTAGCTCGGTAGCATTCCACTTCCACCAGACACTTCCTCTGTGTCTTAGTCTAAATTTGATCAAGAGTGTGATGAGCTCTGCTCTTCAGCCTGTCATTTGCGCTGGGTTGCCACGAAGACAGAAGATGGCAGAGAACTCAAGGGAAGAAATCCAGATTTAATCATTTGATCTGGCAATTTAGATGGAGAGGATTAGACTCTGCTGAAATTATACAGAGAACTATATTTGGTTTTGTAAGTAGCCCAAGATAGATTTCAGTTGAACACCCTTTAAAACTATATTTTAAATTGTCCCACTACATGTCTGTTATTAGTAACAATATTTTTACCCAGTTTAACAAAGTTACATATAGCCTTCCCAATTCAAATAAAGAATTCATCGAATTAGGAGAGGCACTCATCTGGCATCCAAAACTGAAGAAAATCATTTGTAGGCATGAAAGGTGGAGGATATGGGGGAAGGGTTTGCCTGCAGCAGGAATTCATCATGAAATCTTAAAATTCGTTAGCACCTTCAAAATTATCTAACCCAACTCCCAACCCTTCAACTGAAACCAGAGTTTCCAAGATACTAAGGATAATAATAGCCCTAATACTACATTATATTTATATAAAAATTTATAGTTTTCAAAATGCTTTCACATATTATTTCATGCTTCGATATTTACAACACAGTGAGAAAGTCTGGAACATTCATATCATTTACCATTTCTACAGATGGGAAAATAAAGAGGTGGTGACTTGCCCAAGAGACACAGCCAGAACTTCAGAGAAGACATCAAAAATCAATTTCTACCCACCTAGCAAATTCTTGGCCTCATCCCCATAACTAATAAAGAATGGTGCCAAACGATTTAGAATTTTTTGAATTAAAATCAATTCTTTTTACTGCCTTGCTTTTTCTCCCCATTGTTAAATGGCTTGTCTAAAGTTACTCACCTGGCTGGGGCAATGGCAGCACTAGAACCCAATACAGAACTCTCGCCACCTCACTAAGGTAGCTTATTAAATAAGAGCCAAGCATTCATACCATACCATACGACTCATTAATCTGAGCAATTCTAGTTCAGCGCACAAATCAAGCTCCAGCTAACAGTCTAAATGCCTGATAATAGGGGAACAGTAAAATAAATTACGGTGCGATGGAATATTATGCAACCAGTAAAAACAATGCTTTTAGAGACTATTACACGATAATGATAGCTAGCATTTCTTGATTAAGCTTTTACTCTTCAGCAAATACCATTTTTATACATGTTACATGTGGATATAAAATATATAACATAATAAAATAATAACTATATTATAAAACTAATTTAATCCTCATAATAACCTTTTCAGGTAGGGATTATCTTATATAGGAGAAGAAAGTAAGGCACACAGGTATTAAATGACTTGAATAAATTCATACAGTTGGCAAGGATAGAAAGGTCAGGATTTAAATTGTTTGACTCCTTTGGACAGTTTGTCTCCAGAGCCCATGTTCTTAACAAATACAGACACTGCCTAAGATAATAGTTACAATCGAGTGTAGAATAAAGAAGTCATATGTGTATATACACATATATGTATACACATATATATGTATACATATATGCGTTTGTGTTTATGTATACATGTGTTTGTATATGTACTGATAACATTTTTTGACATAAATATTTTGGTCATAATGCTACTAAGAGCTATTCGTTTACCGAGTGCTTACTTAATATGCAAGGTGCCACATTAAATGCAGACCATACATTATCTCATTTAATTTTCCCAACAATCTTAGGTGGTGTGGGTCATTTCACGCACTTTACTGATGAGATCACTGAGGCTTAAGGAATTTCAGATTGTCTACTTCCAAAGTCCATGTTCTACACTCAACAAATTGTAGCAGTGGTTGGTTCTCTGTAACAATGAAATTACCGATACTTTCAGTTTCTTGTTTGTATCTTCCTATTTTGCAGGTTTTCTGCAATGAAACCTGGCCTCTCAAAATCTGAAGAAACAATTAAAGGAGTCAGGCAGACATGTGTGAGATACTAGATTAACTGCACACTCCTGGAACCAGAGCATGGCTCTCAGCCAGAGTGATCCCACGCAGCAGACGGGCGCTTTGGGGAGACAGAGAGAGCAGATGCAGGGCGCTACCTGGCATCCAGGAACCACAGCGGAGCCTTTGAGGTGCACATTAGAGTGACATCTAATAAGCCTTTACTATGGACCAAATACTCTTCTAACGTCTTGCATATATTAACTCATTTAATTCTCATGTAACCATATGCTAGGTGGCTTGACTATTTCCCAAAAGCGTGTGATCCCTACACAGGATTCATCCATTCACTGGATATTTATCAAGCACTTACACATACCACACATTGGAAATACCAAAATAAGTAAGACATTGTCTCTCCCATGGCAGAGCCCTTGGTTTTTGGGCAAGGAAAAGCAAGTATAAGAATGTGATGTCCCTAACAGAAAATAGCAGCTAAGATTTATTGGGAGCTTAACACTTTGCCTCAAGACTGCAGCATCAGCCCCTGCCTGAGTTGCCAGCCTGCCAACCTGCTCTACAAATTTGGGATGTACCATGCCAGTCCCCACAATCATGTGAGCCAATTCCTTAAAAAGAAATATCTCTCTCTCTCCCTTACCCCTCCCCCCTTCTCTCGCTTTCCCCTGCCCCTGCACTCTCTCTATATATACATATGAGAAAGAGACTGTTACCATCACATCCATTTTCCTGATGAAGAAACAGGTTCACTAGCTCCCCAAGGTCAGTCTGACTCTACAGCCAGTGCTCTCTGACCTTCTGCTACATTGGCTTGAGGTCAAGAACTGAGGGCTACATGAGCACAGGGAAGGAGGCACCTCATTCTCAACCTGATGGATAGGAGAAGGTTTAATTGAAGCTTTTGGCTTGACCTTGAATGATGAGAACAGTCTGTTACCATATAGAGAAGGGAACGAACAGCACAGGCAAGGGAAAAAGAAGGGCAAGGAGCTCCAGCTGGCTGGGGCAGTGAGAGATGAGCGTGCGAGGCGGCCTGTGTGTGATAGTCTTGCACAGCACAGCAGGGCATTTGGACTTCATCTTAGAAGCATGGGAACAATTAAAGGCAAGTAAGGAAATTGATGGCTGTGAGGAGGACGCATTGGAAGGTAGAAGCAGCAAGATCTGATCATAGGTGTTAGTTAGCAGGAGGAGACGGGGAGAGAAAAGAGCCAAGAACTATTTAAGAAAGATAATCTCCAGCTCTTGAGGACCTACTAATATGGGACAGGAAGGAAGGAGGAATCAGAAAATGAATCCAAACACTGACTTCAGCTTGGCTACCCGATAGACATGGTTCTTTGAATTAGGGGCACATGGAAGCCAAGACAAACTCGATATTTGTTAAAGTCAACAGCACAGGAGTAGGGTCCTACCTGCTATAGGGCTCAAAGACCATTTCCTGCCAGTGTTAGTGCTGCCATAGCTAGTGCCTGCCACCATAGCTAGTGCTGTGAGCAATTTTTTATATATCATTTTCAGTGATTCACTAAGGGTATTTGTAAAGGCAGGTGCACAGGCAAATCACCTAGATTCCAGTTTCATTCACTGTATTTCAACTTTGGGAAACTGCCCATGACAGGGAACACAAAGTAATATCATCTCATTTCCTAACTCCAATCAATTCACAGAAGTGGCCTGCAATCCGATGTTGGGATAGATGCTGAAGCCAGACAGGAAGACGGCTGTGATTGATTAGTGATGCGTACACAGTCAAGAAACAGGTAGTATAGCCTGTGGACACTGGAAATAAAGGATGTTAGAATATGCTAGTAAAGTAACAGTATGGTGTAGAGAAGAGAGAAATCTGCAAGGCCTATCTTCAGAAAGAGGTGCAGCAGTCATCTGCATGGAAAGCAAAATAGCAAGCAATAATGTCTACCCTCTGAGGGTTAAGACATCCACAAGTGACAACCAAGCTGAGAGAAAACTGGAAAAAAACCTGGCCTTTTGCACCACATTCTTTCAGATGTTTTCATATTCATTACCTCACTGGATCTTCACAACGACCCTGCGACCCTGCGAGGTAGGGAGCCGGCATTCGTCCCACCTTGCAAATAGGGAAGCTGAAGCCAGCAGTTCCAGAACTTCCTCAAGGTCACACAGCTAGTGAGGAGGTATAGGACCACGTCAAGACCTGGTGCTTTCCACCACACTGTACTAACTCACCAAGAACGGACTCAGGAGCTGTGGAATCAGAGGAGAGCTATAAATGGTCACATTGTATGTGTACTCTGTAGAACAATGACCCCAGGGACACATTCATTTGTGGCTCTTGGCAGACACCCAACCAGCCTCAGCACCTTTGAACGTGAAAGACACCATGGGTTCCAAGTCTTTGTCTGTTCACATTTTTGGAATCATTACTAAAATAAACTTTGACTTTGTCCCCTTACAGAAAGGATAAAAATCCTTAGGTAAGTTGTTTCATTTGGCCTTGGTTTCCATAGCTATAAAATAAGGTTGGACTTGCTTGGTTAATCTTCAAATGATGGCACACACTATCATGTTTTCATGATAATGGCCAAGGCTTTCACAGAATGTCAGTGAATACCAAGCTGTCCCTCTCGGAGGGAAAAAAGGGCTTTTGTTCCTGGTGGGAGCCAGGCTTTTCGATAAAATGTTTTGTAGAATGTAAGCTGTGAAAGTTTAGAGTCCACTGGACTAGTGACATCACATCATGACCCTTTTCCTCATAAAATCCTAGGAAAACAATGCGTGCCACTGAAAGGAGCCCTTGGGGATGAAGCACTTCTGTGTTAGGTGGCCTTCTTCAGGCTGATGACTGATCTGGAGGATCATGACCTGATAATAAAATTAACTTGTTTAGTTCTGAAGGAGGCTTTTGAAACACTGTATCAAATTTAGACAATCTGCTGTTTGCCTGACAACCAGAGACCAGGGCCAAACAATTTTAGATCTGAGCAGTACTTTCCAGTTATACCATTTTACAAATAAAGAGCCCTCAACTGGAGACAAGTCTGGCTAATAAATGCTGGTTCTGCTACTTAGTAAAGGGGGTCACCTTGAGCAAGTCACTTAACCTCCTTGGGCCCTAGTCTCCTTCTGTTTAAAATAACGAGAGTAATACAGTAGTCCCTCCTTATCCACAGTTTTGCTTTCTGTGGTTTCAGCTACTGGAGGTCAACTGTGTTCTGAAAATATTAAATGGAAAATTCCAGAAACAAACAATTCATAAGTTTTAAATTGCATGCCATTCTGAACCATGTGATGAAATCTTGTGTCTTCCCACTTTGTCCCATCCAGGACATAAATCATCCCTTTGTCCAGTCTCCTGTGTATCCTCACTGTACACACCACCTGCCTTTAGGCACTTGGTGGTCCTCTTGGTTATCAGATCAACCGCAGCTATGTCAGTGCTGTGTTCAAGGTCTGTAATAGCCTAACACTGCATCACAATGCAGTCATCATTCACCTCACCTCATCTCATCTCGTAGGCATTTTATCTCTCCCGTCACCACAGGAAGAAAGGTGAGTACTGCATAATAAGATCTTTTGAGACACACAGAGAGATACCACATTCACATAACTTTTATTATATTATATTGTTTATTAGAATATCTAAGGCATTATATGTAACCAAAATGTTTATACCCCCATAATATTCTGATTAATAAATAAATAAAAAGAATACATAGTAACTGTTATTGTGTATTGTATTATCATTCTATTTTATAGTTAGTTATTGTTAATTTCTTACGGCATCTAATTTATAAATTAAACTTTATCATAAGCATGTATATACAGGAAAAACAATACTATATATAGGGTTCAGTACTATCCACGGTTTCAGGCATCCACTGGGGGTCTTAGAACTTATCCCCTGTGCATAAGGATGGACTACTGTACTTATTCTTTCTACCACACAGAGACCTTGTGAGAATAAAATACATACACGAGTGTGACATCATGTACTAGACTCTATGCTCCTGATGATGGGGATCTTAGCTGCCTTTCTTTTGTTGTCATTTTCACAGTGCCTAGCACTGCACCTGAGACTAAGGAGAAAGCTCCAGATGTACCTGTTGGATGAATAAAGCATTTTTTAAACTTTTAAGCATGTGCAAATGTCATATAATCTTATCACAATGTCCTAAGTGACCAGAAAAATTTCATTCTTGTACTTTCTGTTAAAAATGTATAACATTGGTAACTGTATGGCCCTTTTAAAAATCTTAAAATACTAGACCTGATACATAAGTGGATCTGGACCAAAAATAAAAATGAAGATTTTTGGTATATGATCAAAAAATTGTGAGTAGTTGTGTGATTCTGATCCTGAAGTGATCCTTATCACGGGGTTTACATCACTTCTGTGGAACTGTTCAAGCCCAGAATTGTTGCTGAGCTCTCAGCTCTAACTTTGGGTTTGGCACTTCTGGGTGTCTACCCAAAGCAAAAGAAATCAATTTATAAAAAAGCTACCTGCACTCCTATGTTTATTGCAGCACTATTCACATAGCAAAGATACGGGATCAACCTAAGTGCCCATCGATGGAGGCCTGGATAACGAAAATGTGGTGTGTGTGTGTGTTACATACATACATATATATATATATATATATGTACACACACACATACAATCAAATACTATTCAGTTGTAAAAAAGAATGAAAAAAAGAATGAAATCCTGTCTTTTACAGCAGCATGGATAGAACTGGAGGGCATTACCTTAAGTGAAACAACTCAGACACAGAAAGACAAATACTGCATGTTCTCACTTATAAGTGGGAGCTAAATACTGTGTACACATGGGAGCAGAGTGTGGAACAATAGACAATAGAGACTCGGAGGGTGGCAGAGTGGGAGGTGGATGAGGGGAGGTTGCTTTGGTGATGGATGCATAGAAGGCCCTGACTTCACCACAATGCAATATATCAGTGTAACAAAATTGTACTTGTACTCCATGAATACATACAAATAAAAAATAAATGGGGAAAAACAACTCTGGGCTTGGGACCATGAGCTAATGCAAGGATATGACATTCATCCATTTACTTAAATATGTGGCAAGAAGAAGTCCAAGAGGCACCATGATAAGACATTTACAGAACCAGTATCAGAATCCCAGGATTCTGCACGCCCACCCGCCATTTGACTCATGGCTCACATAGACTCATGCTGAGTGACTTCTGCAAAAGGAAACTGAAAGGAACTCATAAGTGCCTATTTGTATATTGCCTCTCTGATTTCCATTCCTGGTCACTGCCCCATTCTCTGATCCAGACACACTGGCCCCCTTGCCCACATGCCCAGTGCACTCCCATGCTGAGCCTGTGCACCTGCTCTTTCCCCTGCCTCTTGGACTCTTCTTCCAGATAATTATGCAGCTGCTCACTCCCTGCCCTCCCCTACCCCTAGTGTTTTCTCATTGAGGCTTTCTATCACTGCTCTCCTTACAACTGCAACCCCATCCACCCCACTCTATTCTTCCCCAAAGTACTTATCCCCATCTAATATACTCCATACTTTATTTTTGTTATCATCTCTCTCTTGCACCAGACACGAAGCTCCAAATAGGCAGAAATTTTTATCTGTTTTGTTCACTACTAAACTTACAGCACCTAGAACAGTGCTAACACCTAGCATGCATTCAATATACAATTTTTGGTGAATAAATAAAAGTTCTAGATAAGGACCTATCCAAGAGGATTGCATAAATGCATTTTTTTTTGTCTCCCAGTATAGCAAAGATGCAACACTAACTTATGGCATACATGCAAAATGATAATAGAAGAAAATTAAACCAGTAAAAGGCAGATGGTAATGCATTTGAATTATCTGTGTATCAGGGACAAGCATATTTTGAGGCAAGAGGAAAAGGAGTGAATCATTAGAATTCAAACCTTAGAGTGAGTAGATGTGGGGAATCCCAATCATTCAGTGAACACCAGAGACTCTTAGAGCTGGAAGTTCTAGAGGCATGGCAGATCAATTATCTCATTTTGTTTGCAAGGAAACAGAGCCCAGGAATGTAAAGTAACTTTCTCAAGGCATACAGCCAAGCAGTCACAACACTTAGACACAAACCCAAGTCTGACTCCCGGGTCCATGTTCTTTCTACCAAAAAACCCAGCTGCACAAAATGAGCAAACACATTGAGTTCCTAAGATTAACAAATTCTCCAAACGGGAGTAACAGGAGTAAACAGGTCACACCATGACCTTACCACTGAACACACAAATACATCATACAATGTTACACGCATCTACATGCATTCATTTATTTAAAAACACTTTACAAGATTTCAAATCAAACTCTATAGCTCTAGAAGCTACCATTTTTAGGCTTGTTCATAAACCAGAAAAAAGGAAAGAGAACTCAGGAAAGGAAAGATGAGTGGAAGAATGGGAAAAGTGGAGAATGGAAAGGCAGAAATACAAGGAAGACAAAATGGAGAAAGAAAAGCGTACAGGATATTGACAAAACTGACTCTGGGGATTTATTTGAATAGCTGTGCCATATAACATGTCTCTTTTCATTATGAAATCATTTCCTTGGACCTACTCACCAAAATAATTCAAATATATACATATTTTCAAATAAACTCTACTTTTGCTTCTCAAAATGTATTAACTATATCCCACAATTTAGCACATCATAATATATTGTCATTTTCCTAATTGTTGCATGTTAATAGATTTTTTCTCCAGTGAGAATATATATTTGAGCATTTATTTTTCTTATAGCCACCATAATACCCAAAATAATACCTAATAATGCACCACATGTAGTCATCAGTGTCATTTATGTCTAGTTTTATTCACTTATTCAATAAATAAACACATTAAGCACTAACAGTATGCCAAGAGCTAAGGAGACAGAGGTGAATATGGCAGACAAGATTACTGCCCTGACGGAGCCTGCCTTTAAGTGAGAGATCCCGCCCATACACTGCTTAACAACCACAAGTCACAAATGCAACTCTGAGGAGAAAGGGGCCTGAGAGGGACTCAGTGGCCCAAGGTGTGTGTGTGGGAGCTTGGGATGACAAGGATGATAGGGACGGCCTCCTGAGGAGGTGGCAGTTTTGCTTGGACCACAGGAGCATTGGTGACTCCATGAGCTGGGGAAAGAGTGTTTTAGGCAAAGCAAAAGCCCCGAGGTAGAAAAGTGTTCATTTTAAACACTGTAGGGCAGTCAAGATGGCTTTCAGTGTGAGTGGAGACTTTGATGAGGTTGAAGGGGCACGGGGGACCAGAGCATTCAGGCTCTTGAAGATTATGTATTTTAAGAGAAATAGGAAGATATAGAAGTTTTTTAAACAAAGAAGTCATATGATGTGAAGTGTTTAATTCTACACATGGAATATCTTCCTAATATCCTGCTGATGGAGTTCCAAGAATGGAGACCCATCCCTTCTCAAGTCTAAAGGTCCTTCCACAACATCTCTCCCACTGGTAAGCTCACCGTTCTGTGCCCATAGATAGATATGGTGGTCAGCATACAAACCAGTTAGGCCAATACCTTGGCTGGACCCCCTACTCTTTCCTCAGGGGGACCCTGGTCTTTCCATGCTCCCCAGTTCTCTTATATCCATGACTTCTTCCTTATTCAGTTAATTTGTCCTCTGGGACTTTTTCAGACACATGAGCCCAGGTCCATTATAAACCCTGATCCCTTTTCTCCCAATCCATTTATAGTCATCTCACTAAATTCTCTTTCCCACTCTTAATTCCATTTATGGGCTTATGTAATGACTTTACTCATAATTTAGCAGGTTCATAGGATAAAATTGAATCGAGAAAAGGTAAGCCACAAGTATGGAAGTAAAATTGAATATAATTGAAAAACCCAGTGTTATGAGTCTCTAAAACTTCTGAAAATATCTAAACATTTTCTAGAAATTTCTATCAATTTTCTCCATAGCTTCTCATTGGCTTCTAATTAAAGCTTCTTTCCCTTAAATAGCAACATTCAAAATTAAAAACACATCTAATGCCATCATTCTCTTCTGGCTTATTACTATGGTAACCATACTATTCTTTACACATTTCATGGAAAATATTTAGTATTTTTAGCTAGACATTTGGTTAATAGACTTTGGTGGACTAGTGTGAGACTTTCACCATCATTTATATCATTATTCCTATGGGAAAATATGTTCCAGCTAACCAACTCACAAATAAATACACTTTCAGGAACATAAAAATTGTGAGTTAGTGACTTCTTGCAACGTGTTTATTTGAAACATGGATAGTGTATGTGTGAAATGTAACAGAAAGAATTAGCCAGAGTCTTCTGGCATGGTTTATCTAAGTTAATTTTTTTTTAAAACTACATATTCTTTTTAGAGATTTAAAGTTGACCCCTGGAATTTGGATGGGAACATATACATCCAAAGAAGCTCTTTCTGACACAAAGCCCTGGGGAAGGAGAGAAATTACATAAGTGATAGAACATATATTAGCATCTCATATGCATGCTTAGGTTTTCTAAAGTAATTTCACCATTTAAGGGAAGGAAATCAGTAGGAGAGTGAGAAACATTCCCTTTAAAACTTCTTAGCTAACTATAAAGTGAACACCTCCAGTTTCAAGATGCTTTGTTCCTTTTTGATCACATCAAAGAATGTACCAAATATTATAAGATTTCATTTCTAGATGTAAAAAAATCCTTAACTGTTTATAAGGCTTATTGAAACAACAGAAGTTCAATAATCTTGAATTATGCAAAATTTTCTAAATAATAATTTTGGACATAAAATGCATTAACAAAGAATTACAGAGTATGGTTCTGTGGGTACTCATATTTAAGACAGAGAGACAGAATATGCCACCACAGAAAATAAGGCCTATTTTTTAATTAGGCTAACATACCCACTATGACACAAAGTAAAAAGAAAAGGTTTCTAGAAGGTCAAAAATACAAGCTTTATTATGAAATGGATTTGGGTTCAAAATCCATTCCACCATTTTTTTTTTTTGCCTCAGTGTATTATTTTTTATTTTTGGAATTTAGAAAAAGTTCTGCAAAAGGCATTGTATACAGACTAATTATTTTAAAGTTATTGTAAGTAGTAAATAAATACAATTTATTAAGTTCCCCTGTACATTGCAGTTAAACCCAGTAGGCCCTTAAAAATAGGCTTGTTAATTTTTAAAATTGCTGTATGGAATTAAACTATTGGCACTCAGAAACATATCTTTCTGTATATAATAGCACCTAATAGCCTGAATATGGAATTAGAAACACAAAACGCCTTCAGTCAGGTCTGCATGGACTGGAAAGTACTTTCCAGACAGCCTCACAAATAAATAGATACCCTCAGAAACCCTGACTTGGTTCCACTTATCTTAGGAAGCACAGCTTAAAAAATGCCATTTTCAAACTTTAATAATAATGATGTATAAATAAAATAGTCCTTGAATAGTTGCCCTAACACATAGACTGCATTGTAAGCTTAGCCAATGCACATATTCCTTAGTGAATAATTCCTTTTGCTTACCCTCTTTCTCTTCATATTCACACTACCTAAGGCTCCACATCATGTGGCTTTCTTCAGGAAAGAAACAACTCATTACCAACCACTGCCAAAAAATACAGTACACAGGAAGCAATGGATCAAGTCCCTTAAAATATATATATATGTGTATATATATATATATATATTTAAATAAAAAAAAAATATATATATATATTTGGTTCATGGTGAAATGAACCATGAAGCCACAAACTACTGATAACCTGCTTGAGGCCCCTGCGGAATTATTTTGCTGCTTCACACAACATTGGAATCACTGGGGAGGTAGTGACATTCCTTATCTATGACCAGGACTTTCAATAGGCATTGTATGAATGAAGCCTATATCCTGTTCCACACAAACAAAAACAGTTTACTGTGACCTCTTCTGCTGAATATTTGTTTACTTTTGCTTTACACATAGTAGAGAAGTGGCTCTGAAAAGTTGCCATGGCCTTGCTTTTCCAGCTCACTAAAACACTTTAGCAATATAGAAATGCACACACGAGGGCAAATGTATGTTCTCTCCCCCTCTAGAAATAAGTTTGTGTGGAGGACTGCGTGTGTGTGTGTGTGTGTGTGTGTGTGAGTGACACATCTAGTTGAGAATAAACATCATTTTAACTATCTAGATGTTTGGTGGCACATTCTCAGAGTTCACGGATGTTTCAGCAGAGGGCTGCCATGATAGGATTTTAGGGTGCCTTTTAGGGGGTTCCTTATCTTTCCAAGGTTACTGCAATAGATGTAACAACATGGCTTTCTCTAGGGATGAGTGAAGTGGAAACAATAATGATATACCACACCTTCAGAGTAACAGCATTTCAAAGGTGAAATCCTAGGGTGCAATATCAGAAACAAGAATATACGTTGCTAAAAAGACTGACAACTAAGTTGGAAGGCCATTGACGGGCAAATTGATCTTCGGTTAAGGTTCCTACCTGCTTTCTAAGGTCACAGAACCATTATGATAATAAAGCTCAAAAGGCATTTAAATAGGAACTATGGGTAGAAAAAAATAGTTTCATGGAAATTTTTAAGCCAGTGGAAACACCTGTCCAATTTCTCTTGCAAGGATCTGATGGAAGGCAATTGTATCCATAGTGTCACCTCTAATTCATACCAGTGCTAAGATAACATCCTTCATTAGATAAATTTGGCAAACCCAGAGCAATAGTGCTAATTCAGCTCCAACACAAGTCTTTGTTACAGTTCTCATTTCAGTTTAGGCAGCTCAGATAAGCTTATCACAGGGCTTTGAACTGACATTCTGGGATGGCACAATAGACCATATTACCAGGAGAATTATTAATGAGCATCAAAAAAATTTTACTACCTTTAAAAAGAAGACAATTTGGCTCCTTAGTTGGCAAGGCAAGAAGTAAAAGGAAAGATTTTCCAATTCTCGATTGAAGTTAGAATGTGTGCAGATGCATTTTTTAAAAGTGCTATATGAAATTTATCTGGAGAAATATAGTACCCTTCTTTCTATACACAAGATTTTTTTTAAGAGGATAATCCAATGAGCTTTTAATTGAAAAGTACATAAATAATACTCTTTCTGTTTGTCTTGTCTTATTATTCAAAGATTAAGTCCATTTTGAATTAACAAAAATGATTTAATCTGAGAGTATTAGCAATCTCAGTTCATTTAGGCCTGTATTTAAAGAACTAGCTTGAGAGCCCTTTGCAAACAAGACCAAGCTCCATAACAAAATGTTACCCAATCTCTCTTTTAAAGCTATTTTCTAAAATCTCTGGGTTTTGACTCTAGAATTCTTTACTCCCTCAAATCACATTAGCAACGTTTGACATGATGACAGAGAAAGCAAAAAGAATTCATTTCTGTCAAATAAGTATGGGCTACACTGCTGTTTTTGTGAAACCATCCTCCTCTTATTCCATTTTGGTAAATTTCTGAGGAACGGTTAAAATCCATAGGACAGACCTTGGCTTAAGAGGTGGCCTCTCTGCCATTTTCATGGCTGATTTGAGACCCATTATGCACTCAATTCTGCATTGTGAAATCCAGGCTGGGGACAAATTTCTGCCTGTCATCTTAGGAAAGGCCAGGAGTTTTGCACCAGCCTGTAGTGTGAAAACAGAAAATCAAAACCAGCATAGAGCTGCTTGCTTCTTTCCTGATCAGCTTGCTGCTTTTTTGAGGCAATCCTTGCTGTCACTATTTCAAGCTGGGAAGGGTAATTTAGTAGAATAAAATATAGTTTAAATAGCATCTCCCCAGGGAAACTTCCTCCTTACACTTAATATTAAATGCAAAAGATAATCAGCAAGTAATCATCTGATGCTTGGCTAAGAACCATTGCACAGAAAAGCATTTGGAAGCACAAAATTTTTTTTAACCTGATAAGACCCTGAATCAGAAGCCAAGAGGCCCGGATATTTTCCGTATATTACTCATTCTGTTGCAATGCCATCCTCATAAAACTACAGTTTATAGACCAAATTTGCTGTGCCCCTCATCCCAGCAATATGATGTAAATTGCAGAGATAAAAATATCTTACGAGAAGTAAAAAAAAATTATTTAAACAGTCCACTGAAAATGACAGTATGGATAACTCTGTCAATGACCTCTCCCGTCTAATGTCAATTTCAGAAAACAAGTTTCCATTGTAAATGTTTAATCAGTGTAGTCCCAGGAACCCAGGACAGAAAGCCTTATCTTCTCACCCAACTTATTTGCTCTGCAAGCTCTTTTCCTAGCTCTATCTCAGCTCCCTGCGAACACTTTAGGCTTCTCTCTCTCTGAGGAGCTGGGAGCTCTGTAGGTTCTGAGCCAGGCAGAAGCCCTGTGGTTTGATTCCGTTCGTCTGAGCCCTGTGGTCCGCTGCAAGCAAACTGCAGCATTTCAGCTTGCAGAACCTTGGCAACCAGGCTCCAGGACCGCCACAGACAGCAGGCTGCACACGTTCTTGAATCCCGTTCTGCCCAAACCTTGCCGGAAGCCAGTCAACCCCAGCAGAAAGCATCCTTACCTTCCATCATGGTGGCAGAATTGCATTCCTTAATTTCCAAGGAGTCTGAGGAAACACAGGAGGATACGATTCCAGGTCCCGGCTAAGTCCTCCCCACGCCGCCGCTGCTGAGGTCTGCTCTGTCCGCTGCCGGGAGGAGCCAGAGGAGACAAGTGTTAACCCGAAAGACAGGCCATGGATGCTGCCGGTGCTGCTTCACCTACAGGCCACCAGGAAGATGCTGAGAGAGAAAGGGAGAGGAAAAGCGAGCCGGCCGAGCTGCGCCGCCTGCGCCGCCTCGGCCAATCCCTTCAGCTCTGGCCCGCGTCACATGGTAGCCAGCCCGCATCTCCTGACACAATACCCCCGGAGAGCGCTCGGAACCTATTTCCCGGCCCCAGCCCGGCCGCCCCCGCCGCCTCCCGCCCGTCACCAAACACGCGGCCCCTTCCCCACCTGGGAACGCGCGCCCCCGCCCCTCCTCGCCGCCGTCTCCAGCCCGCAGCCGCGGCTGGGCGCCCGAGATTAATGATCAGGCGCTGCCACCTTAACTGGGGGCTCGGGCATGAAAGGAGCACGTAAGTAGCTCGCTGCGGAGAGGATTTTTTTTTTTTAGGAAAAACTTCTCAATAATTCTGTGCAGCCTGAAATCTCAGCAGCAGCACACTTTGAAGCCCCCCTTCCAATTGCAATCCCCCTTTGCCCTGAAGGAATTCCAGACGGCAGTGTCTGTGGCCTCCGCGCACATCTGTGCGCCTCGCTCCTGTCTCCCCGCTCTCCCCCACGCGAGGGGGGAAACCAATCCAGCTGACGTCACATCACAAACAATTATCCCCAAAAGGATGATGCAGAAGAAATTTCACCCCAGCTGCCTTCGGGAGAGCCAGGGAATTAATTGCGCATGACATGCCGGAGAGCTGGGGACTGTCATTAAAACAAAGAGACAAAAGAACCCACCCGAGTGGGGCTCTGGAATCAAACGCGCAACGCTTGAGATCATTTCTGGGGCGGGAGGCGGGAGAGAGGGGAGCCGGCAGGGAGCGGAGGCCTCAGTCCAAGCGAAGACAGCTGTGCTCGCCGGCTTCCGCCGGCTCCAGCCCGGGCTGGCCGGCCCGGCCGCAGACGGGACCCCGCGGGGCGCCCCCCGACGACCCGGTTCGAGTCCCGCCGCCGCGTCCTCCCGCCGAGCGCGCGCGCGAGCCGCCTCGCTTCCCCAGGTGGGGAGCCTGTCTCGCAACCGACTGTGGCTGCAGCTGCCAACTGCAGTCCCTGTAGGAAACGGACTTTCTTCTCAATGACACGTTTTTCGCGATGCGCCTCCCGCATCTGGAGTCGCCTTCAAGCCCATTCGCTCGGCCCGGGGGAAATCGCGAGGGAGGCGACTGTGTCTGGCTTGGCTGGAGGGGTGGGCGGAGCCCCGGGCTCGTAACTTCCAGAGATGGGATCCGGGCGCTGTGGGGAGAGCTGTGGCACCAGGGCTGGTTGGGTTGAGAGTCTGTCACCTGACTGCTCCGCAGAGACCCGGCAGCCTTTCAGAGGGCCCCAGGCCCCAGGGTCCAGCGAGCCTCGGCTCCCTCCAAGCAGGCTCAGACAGCCAAGGAAGAAAGGGGCAGGGCAGCCTAGGAGAGGGAGAAGGAGGAGAAGAAGGGAGGGAGAGGAGTGGGAGGGGAAAGGCCTCTTGAGAACCCAGGAGAGACGACATCAGAAGTGGGCATTTCTCCCTCTGTAACCTCACAACAGGACCAGGAGGAAAGCTGTAACAGTACAGAGCCATTGTGAGGAGCATCTAATGGAAATGTACTCAAAATAACTTTAAGAAGATGTATTGCTTGATCGGGGTTGAGTCTCTAATACCATTATTAATCATTTGTAGTGTCAATATACCCATGCGTTTCTAACATTGTTCAGCCTTGACATGGTCTCACTCTTCCTGCCTGAGCAAATATGAGGTATTGGTGGCTGAGAAATGCTAAAGAAAATATAACTGAAGAGGCTGACGGAAGCTGCGTATTAATAGTTAAAAGCAAAGACTCAGTTCCTTAGCAATTTAGAAATTTTGAAAATCAAACCATTGTTTTCCCTAAGGACACATATTTCAGTGGCCTAAATTTCAAAATAAAAATCTCTAGGGAGATAAAAATATTTGTGACTTTTTCCTTATATCTCTAAGGCAGTTGAATTTTAAAAGGGGGAATTAATGCCAAAGTAAAACCTGCCTTGAGTACAACTTACACTGTTCTGAAAACTGCAGCGGTACTATTGCAAAATGAATTGATGTGTGTGTGTGTATTTAGCAAAATTTTTTTGTAATGATTAAGAACATGGATAGATATTGGTGTCAAACAGACTGGGATCAAGTTTTGTCTCTGCCAATTAAGGAGCTCTGTGACCCTAGGCAAGTTATGGTAACTCTCTGTGCCCCATAGTTTTCTTATCTGTGAAATGGAGATAATAATAATACCAAGCTAATTGGGCTATAAATAGTAGAATAACAAACCTGTATTAATGGCTTACTTACAAACAGTGCTCTAAATACTCTGCCAGTAAATTACTTAGCATTGTGTCTGGAGCATAATAAGCCCGCCATGTTAGCTTTTTAGCGTTAGTATTATTACCACCCAAGGGCTCGCAGATGCATCAGAGAAGTTTGCAGGCAAATGGGAGTTGTACTGCATGCACAGAGAACAACGCAGCAAGAGACCAGGTGATGCAGCCAGAGGTGTAATATGTTGAAGAATTCTGAGAGGCTGCTAAGTAGAAGAGTGATTAGAACCAAATGAGGTTAATTAGGGAAGGTTTTCTTACAGAGATGAGATTTTAGAGTTCAGAAAAAAATTGGAAAGGGCATGGAGTGGCAGTTCTAAAGAAGACAGGGAGTTCTATGTAAGAGAAAAGCCTCATGTAAAATCAAGCACTGGGAAGAGGGAGTAGGGGCCATTGTTAGAGATGTAAGGAAGCCAGAAAGCCAGAGAAACCTGGTCTGCCTGTCTCCAGTGTAAGTTTTACAGTGTGTTACAATAAACCTCTCAGCTAGATTTAGTATGGTCGCATACCAGGTTTGGTTTAGATTTGCAGCAAGAAAACTAGATAGAGTCAGTTCAAAGATTCTTTTGGTCAGCAGATATTTGGAGGAAAAACAAAAGTGTGCAGACATGATTGGCAAAGGAGGACCAAGAAAGGGATGTGTAGTTAAAGATCGTTAAGGTCCTTCTCTGCCAATCATATCATAGGTTTTTGGAAAAAAATGGTTTTGCTGAAGAACAAGGATAGTACTTTAAATTGTGGCCCAAATGTTGAGATAATTCAATGAATGTAGAAGAGAGAATATTGATCAAGCCCTGGAAATCAGCAAGATTAAAGAATTGGATTTCCATGGAATACTATAGATGAAAGAGAGATACATATATCTCGTGTGTGTATGTGTGTGTGTGTATGTCCATACTCCTACACTTATGGTTAAAATAAAAGAACTCCAACTTGAACTAATGTGAGCAAAAAGAGGCTTTATTGGGGTGGCTCATAGAATTATATGAAGAAATGAACAACTGAGGGAAAGCAGGAAGCAGGACATTCCAGGAAACTGTCACCAGAACCAAGTACTCAGAAGTCTTTCTGTTTATCCCAACATGTCAGCTTCTTTTCTTACTAGTTTTTCTTCACATAATCAGGGACCTGGCTATTAGCGTCCTCTAAGTTCAAATCTTTACAACTTGACTATCCAAGATCTCCTTCAAAAACTTCCAAAGAAGTTTTTGATCAGCCTGGCTTAGATCATTGTTCACACTTTGGACCAATCAATGGGACCATGTTGATGCAGTCTCATGATGGTTTATTTAAATCAAAACTCACATTGGACTTAGTCATATGCTCACTACTGTGACTAAACATGGTGAGGGTGAAAAACAATTTTTTATGACAAACAACTCTTAATAGTATGAACCTCTAATATGATTGGAGGGGTAGACAAGATATCAAAGGAAGAAAGGGTGCTATTAAGAATAGAATAGGCATTTATTGAAACCTTAAAATCTGTACCCCCACAATATGCCGAAATAAAAAAAAAATGTAAAAAAAAAAAAAAAAGAATAGAATACATGTGGGGAAACAAAAGTTATTCACCATGTAGACACTACGCAGTGTACCTAAAGTAAGGCTTACAAAAGGACTCATGGTTGCAGGGGGACTCAGAATGCCACCTAAATCCTATGCAGCCTCCTGGAGAGGTTATTCATACATGCTCACTTGCTATGTCTAGAGAGAAACCTATAGACCATATAGTCACCTTCCTCCTCCCTGGGGGGCACACCCTGCTTGCTGGCCCACTTACACCAAAGGCAAGACATGCCCTGCTATGCTTGCCACCCATTGGCCTAAGCCTGCCCAGAGAGCCATGGATTCATACCTATCTGAGTGATGAAGGAATTTCTACCACCTAGGGGTGCTGCTTAATCTAGACCTACATTGATAAAGATAAGCAACAAAGACTGAATACATAAAGACAATCAACAGTTGTAAGAGAGGAGGAAAATAAACAACCATAGCTTACCGAAGCAAAGGTAATGTATAAAATTGGAGCGGCATTTTTTTAAAAAATATACTTTTTAGTTTTGATATAATTTCAGGAATACAACAGCAATAAACAAGAGCAGATTGGTATGAGGAAAGAGCATACTGAGAACCTGAAAGAGTGCATGAAAGTAGTAAAAACATTCTTATTAAATATTTTTAAATGTTCTAATCAATGGTATAATGAGTATTGTCAGGACTGAACATTAATAGCCAAGTGGCAATATGCTTGAAGCAGAGACAGCCAACAACAGTAGCAACTGGCCCAAGCATAGTGCAAATCTTTCTCTCTGAAGAATCAGTTAACTCAGAAGCAACTTTAACAGTTCAAGAAACTATAAAAAGAGAAAAACCTCCATAAAGCTTTACTTCATGAATTATGAAACATGACAAAAATAATTAAAATAAACTATAGCTCAATCTCACTTGTGAATATTGATGCCAAAAAATTTAAATAAATTCGCTGCAAACATATAGAGCTTTTCAAAAATATTTTATATTTTATCATAATATATTAGACTTTATTCTAGGAGTTAGAAAAATAGCTCAACATTAAGAAATCTACTAATATAATGCACAATATTAAGCTATCAGAAAGAAAATTATATTATTATCTCCATAGTTGCTAGAAAGATATTTTTGACAAATTTAGGCATATATTGCTCATTAAATAAATAAAAATCTTAAAGATAAAAACTTCTTTAGGATGATGAAATATACAAATATAAATCCAAAAATCTACTACCTTGTTAAATGGAGACATAATGAAAAAATTTTCATTATCAGGAATAAAAGTCAGGACTGAGACTTAATTGTTCTTTGTCATCCCTGTTATTTAGTATCTAACACTGTTCCATTGATACCAGCCAAAAAATTAGGAAGAAAAAAAATAGAATTGTGTCAGAGACAGCCATACAACATGCTCATTACACCATTTTCTCTATCAGGGTACACAGGAAGACTGTATTTGTCAGCCTTCCTTGCATGTGCATGGGGTCATATGACTAAATTAAGGCCAGTGGAATTTTTTAAGCCTGACATTTACAAACATCCTGCAAATTCTCTAAATCTTTCTTTTCCTTGAAAATGTCAGAGCTGTCTGATTTTCATTTGACTTTGAATTTGCAAAAACTAAACTTTCATTGTGTTAATCTCTATACTATTTGTATACGTCATGTATATAAATATCTATATATGTATGTACATTATATGTGTCTGAATCCATTAGGGTGCTATAACAAAATACCATAAACTAGGTGACTTATATACAACAGAAATTTATTTCTCATAGTTTTGGAGCTGGAAAGCCCAAGATCAAGGTGCCAGTAGATTTTTTTTCCTTGTGTTCTTTTCTTCTTTTTTTGCTCCTCATTTTATTGTTCTCTGTATTCACTAGCGCAAGGGTGCTAGTAGATTAAATGTCGATGAGGGCCCACTCTGTGGTTCATCTAATTTGGTGGTGATCACCTAATCACCTCCTAAAGGCCCCACCTCCTAATACTATCTCTTTGAGGGTTAGGATTTCAACATGAATTTTAGGAGGACATCAACATTCAGCCCATTGTAATGTGTACATATAATCTTTTATAGATGATATATTCAAAAATATATATTCTTAAAAAGAGCTAGAGGAAGAATACTTCAAACAGAGATAACTCCAAGTGCACAGACCATCGAAAAGGAAAGAACTCCGTAGTCTCTAGAACCTGTTAATAGAACTGCACTGCATAATATGGTAGCCAATTGCTACATGTGGACATTTAGCATTTGAAAAATGTGCTTAGTATGGATTGAGATGTGATATAAGTGTAAAATACACACCAGATGTTGAAGAGAGTACAAAACAAAAAGAATGTAAAGTATGTCAATAATGTTTATATTGCTTACATGTTGAAATGATAATGTTTTATATATTTGGTTAAATAAAATATATTATTAAATTAATTTCACTTGTTTATTTTTAATGTGTCTACTAGCAAATTGTATATATGGCTCACATCGTATTTCCAATGGACAGCCCAATGAACACTGTGAGAAAGGGGGATGGGTTAAGTTCAAGAGGTTATGTGCTAAAGGTACATATCAGCACTGGACTCTCATTCATTCATTCTTTAACCCAACAAATATATGTTAAGAATTATCTATGCCTAGGATTGTGTCAGATCTGGGGACACAAAGATGAGAAAGAATAAAAACTTTTAAGAAGCTTATAGTGCAGAGAAGAGGCAGATGAGCAAACCAACAATTACAGTGCAAATTTTTAAGTGTTCAGAGCTAAGGCAACACAAAGAAGGAACTAGTGGGGTAGAGGGAAGACAAAAATGGCTTCCTAGAAGAGGTACTGCTTGAGCTACCCTTTCATGGGCAAGTAAGGTAAATATGTAAATATTCGTACAGATCTATCCTTTTCCAACCCCGCCTCCATCCTCATCTCTCCCTAATTTTAATTTTTCCTCCAATAACCCTTTTAATGTTCTGTTTGGGTATCCTATTCAATAATGGACAAGAACTCCTATAGCTAAACTTTAGCATTAACTTGCCTAAACTCAATCCTGTTTTCTTTTTAAATACATACTTCCTCTTTTCTTTATATCCACTCTAGTGGAGGCCATTTTCCTTCCTCATGCACGCTTTTCATCCTCAACTCACTGGGTGAAGAGGAGGGTTGGCATTTTCTTACTTTACCACCCTAACTTCTCTACTATTCATTTATTGTCACTGTCAAAAATATCTTGTAAAGTACATCCTACCTGCTCTCTCTCTCTCCCTCTCTCTTTTTAACCAATCCAAGACCAGCTCTAAGTAAAATTTCTCACTATGACTTCAGCAACTGTATCATAGTCCTCTTTATGTCACCACCTGTCCTCATTGTTCATGATGTCAGCATCCCTTCCACGATTCAACATACCTATCTTATAGTTCCTGGACTTTCTCAATTCCAGTGACCTTAGTTTTTATTGTGTCTTAGTCACCAAAAATATAGTCACATTTTGGGCCTAATCTTTGTTTATATTTAATATTTCACACCATATATTTCCTTATTTTCTTTATACACTCTTCACCCTCCACATACCATACATATGTTTTAATACATCTTGTGTGTGATTTAGCCTCATATTTTCACTCCTAGTACTACTGGTCTTCCTTATTCACCTCTCATAGTCTTGGGAGTAAAATCTGTATAGTTGTGTGGTAAAGTGAATGGAACCAATATCTCCCCCAAAGCTCAATAGCCTGATTCGTTTTGCTCTAGCCATTTTCTCCTGGCACTTACTTACCACTTCAAAACCAGCGGCGACTATAGTCGACACCCACAGATGAACGCGCGCAGCAACTTTAGCCGACAGCCGTGATGTGGCTTTTCTAATTTTTCATTTATCAAAATAAAATTGTGAACATTTAAAAATAATGTAATGAAAACATATATGTATATGTTACCTATTCTGATTTACATTACAAGTAAAGCTGCCTGTAAAGTAAAACAAGCTTCTTCAGTGCTTTCAAGCTTTCCTCATCACACAAGAGTAAAACGGATTGGTAGTCAATGCACAGCACACACTATCGTGCGGACTATGAGTGCCGGCTGTGGGCGAGGTTAAGCGGCCAGTGAGCACCGTACTGAAGTGGTTAACCTGGAGTGCCTACCTTTATCTTAATAAATGTCATCTTTTCTTCAAGGTTGATTTCCAATTTTCCCCAGAAATCCAAGCACATGGAGCTTTTTTTCTCTTAACTCCTACTGCATGTACCAAGTCAGCCTTTGGTTTTATAGTCAAGGTTCTCCAGACACACAGATATATATATGTATATATATATAGAGAGAGAGAGAGACACACACACACACACACAGAGATATGTTGGCTCATGCAATGATGCAGGCTGTGAGAAGTCCCATGATGTGCAGTCTGTAAGCTGGAGCCCTGGAAAGCTGGTGGTGCAGTTCTCTTACAAACCAAAGGCCTAAGAACCAGGGGCCAACGTTTGAGGGCAGAAGAAGATGGATGTCCCAGCTCAAGCAGAGAAAAAAATTCATCCTTTTCTCTGCTTTTTTTGTTCTATTCAGGCCCTCAGTGGATTTGATGATGCCTACCCACATTGGTGAGGACAATTTTCTTTATTCAGTTCTATTGATTCAAATGCTAATCTCTTCTGGGAATACCCTCACAGATACAAATAAAAATAATATCTTACCAGCTATCTGTGCATACCTTAGCTCAATCAAGTTGACATATAAAATTAACCATCAAGGCCGGGCGCGGTGGCTCACGCCTGCAATCCTAGCTCTCTGGGAGGCCGAGGCAGGCGGATTGCTCGAGGTCTGGAGTTCGAAACCAGCCTGAGCAAGAGCGAGACCCCGTCTCTACTATAAATAGAAAGAAATTAATTGGCCAACTAATATATATATATACAAAAAATTAGCCGGGCATGGTGGCGAATGCCTGTAGTCCCAGCTACTTGGGAGGCTGAGGCAGGAGGATTGCTTGAGCCAGGAGTTTGAGGTTGCTGTGAGCTAGGCTGACGCCATGGCACTCACTCTAGCCTGGGCAACAAAGCGAGACTCTGTCTCAAAAAAAAAAAAAAAAAAAAATTAACCATCAAATAGCCTAAGTCATGTCTTCATTATTTCATGTATATTAGTGAACATTCCAAAAGAAATCTACAAGAAAGGGACCATACCTTCCCCTTCTTTGACATTTCCTACAACAAATAACATAATGCCAGATACATTTCTGGTGCTCAATAATTATTTTATAAATAAATATATCATGTTTTATTTTGCCTATCTTTCATCAGTGAAGAAATTTGAGGAAGCATAAACATTTCTTCTTTGATCTCCCCAGAGAGGCCTGGGAAAATCCCAGTAGGAATGTAAGCTCAGCAAACTGCCTCTCAGATTGGGTCCCAGAAGCCAGTTCTGGGACCAGTTCTGGTTTGGCCAGTTCTGGTTTGGTGGTATTACTAGAGCATCCAGGAACAAAACCACAGAGCACCATGTTAACAGCCAGAGTTTATTAAACTTTTTCTATAGGCAGTCTTCTAAGTACTTTGTGACCATTATTTCATGTAATTCCCCCAAACCTATCTGTTGGATATTCTATTCCCATTTTACAAATGAGGGGATAAAGACTCACAAGTAGTAAATGCTTGTCCAAGAAAACAGCAAATATCAGAGGTGGGGATTGGACTCACATATGTGTGACTCTATGTCTCTATGACTCTACATCTAAGCCCATGGCTTAACTTTGAAATTAGACACATATAAATTTGTTTTGTGAACTTTAACTGCTTTTTGGGTCCAATATTTCTCCTTTCTTCTGGTAATGCAACTCTCCCCTTTTGGGGGGAAATTCTCTTCTTCTCACTATGCACCTTCATGAAGAAGAAATGGCTGCATGATCTGCCAACATGACTACACACCTCTTTACCCACAATGACTGGTCAAGAGTGAGATGTTCAGCCCAAGTGGAGCCAACTGTATTTCCCAGCCATTCACCAAGTGGGGCCAATTAGAGTTCTTCTCTGGGAGTCAAGAATCTGAACCTGGTGGCAGCATAATTCACTATTGCAAGGACATGGAAACAACCCAAGTGCCCATCAATTCATGAGTGGATAATCAAAATTTGGCATATGTTCACAATGGAATACTACTCAATTCTAAGAAATGACAGCGAGTTAGCACTGCTTATACTATCCTGGATTAAGCTTAAGCCCATTATCCAAAGTGAGGTGACACAAGATCAGGAAAATGGGCTCCACAAGTACTCGCCATCAAATTGGTATTGACTGATTAAAACTATGGTGCTCAAATGGTGGTAGTGTTCACCAGGGATGGGGGGGTAGACCCACATCTTAGGGATGTGGTGAGCATTGTGGAGTGGAAAGGCATGCCTCTAACCTTTCTTAGGGAGAGGCAAAGATATAAAAAGTAACCAAAATGTCAAAAAAAAACCCCAAAAACCTTTTATCTGAGGTGGGCAGGTGGGAGGGGGAGGAGGGGATGGATGTGTACTTACATAATGAGTGCGATGTGCACCACCTGGAGGATGGACACACTGGAAGCTCTGACACGGCTGGGGGTGGGGAGGGGCGGCAAGGGCAATATATATAATCTTAAAAATATTTGTACCCCCATAATATGATGAAATAAAAAGAAAAAAAAAGGATTCAAAAGAAACCTAAAAAAAAAAAAAAAAAGGAAAGAAACTGACGCTGGAGTGAGGAGTCTATTCCTCATAGATACTCAAGTTGTAAGAATGTAAACTTGAAGCCTTGGGCAGTCATGTTCTTGACATCCTGGAAAAAGCCTGTGTGTAGGACAGAATGAAACTGACTTGGAGAGAGAGGAGATACAGCCAGCTTTTCCGCACATTTTTCCTGTTGTTCTTGACCTCTCCATGGTTAGAGGAACTTAGTCCGTTTGTGCTGCTATAACAAAATAACAAGATTAGGTAATTTGTAAACAATGGAAATTTATTTCTCACAGTTCCAGAAGCCAGAAAGTCCAAGATCCAATAGGGCTGGTGTCTGGTGAGGGCCTGGTTTTCTGCTTCCAAGATGGCTCCGTTTGGCTGCATCTGCCAGAGGGGGGACCAATGCTGTGCCTCAGATGGCAAAAGGGATGGAAGGGCAAAGGGGCTGAATGCCACGTGAAGACTCTTTTATAAAGGCCTTCATCCTGTTCATGAGAGAGGTATCCTCATGACCTAATAACCTCCTAAAGGCCCCGCCTCTTAATAATACTGCACTGGAAATTAAGTTTCAACATGGATTTGGGGAGGAGACACATACAGTCAAACCATAGCAGGAAACAATAGCTTCCCCAGTTTTACTCAGGCAGATTCAGGTCTGCTATCTGTCATGTACAAAGGAGTCCTAAACGATTCTGCCTACCTCAGGAAGTGCTGAAGGTCAGAAGTCGGTAATATTGAGACTTGTAAACATATTCAAGAAGCAAATAAAATGCTAGTACCAGGAGACAAAGCCACGAAGATGCAAGTCAGGCAGTACCAAAAGTGGATAGGGAGTGAGAAACAATGGAAGTGAAGTTGTCTAAGACCATTTACTTTGAAAGAGCTCCGTGAGACCTGAAGTTCTTTTCTTTTTAAAGGTCAGTAGCCAAAATAAGAGTGAGTGGCTCACCTTAGTTCAAAGACATGGATGGGGTAAGAGCGATAATCAGAATTTTGTGAGATAAAATCATTCCTTTTAAGAATCAAGCCCAAAGAAGGTCATCCCCATATTAAAATAATTTTTTCCACTGATGTTTACTACCTTCTTTTTAATGACCATTGCAACCTAAATCATATACTAGACCCAAGGAAAAAAAATCAGAAGGAAATAAAACTCATTTGAATACATAACATGTTATATTAGCTGAAGAACAGGGGTTATATAAAATTAACTCATAGGAGAAAAAAAAGCCTTGATTCTTGGCAGATTTAATTTCAAAATGATAATGTGTTGAGGTTTAGATTAGGAGATAATCAATCTTTGACAATGAACTAGGGAGGCATACATCACCACTGATTATATGGCCGTATTAAAAAAAAAAAGAGGCTTTCTCACCATGTATTTTCATTTTGAAAATATAATTGCATGAGCTTAATTTCCTAACTGAGTTTAACTGGGGATCAGTGTCAAGCAGCAAGCTCTAAGATGTCAATAATTCATTGGTTCACCTTGTGATTGCCATAGCTACCAAGGACTTTAGCGCCCTGACCTCTGGGAGGGAGGGGGAAAGGCTTGGCTTGAAGCTTTATTTAGCAAATCCTTTCCATTCAAAACCCATAAGCTCCTTGTCCCTGTCAGCAAGTGTCCAGAAGGGGCCTTGTCAACAGATCCCATTTGAGGAGGGAACTGCTGGGTGTAGAGAGAAGTGGGAGGAGAACTGGGAGTTTCTTCTACAATCAGGCCTGTCATGTATGTGTATGTGTGTGTGGCATATGCGGTGTGTACATGTGCATGCACACATACATGTGTGCTTATTAGCTGAAATTGAATAATGTTTTCATGGTGCATAGTCCAATAAAAAGTTAGACCTATAATTTCTTCTCTTAGGTTTTGCAATTATTGCTTAGAACAAGAACAGTATTCAGCAATTTTGCAAATTCATTGCAAAATCTCCCACCAGTACAAACAGTATGACCAAAATCGTTCGAGGGCTGCTCTTTTAAATGGATTGATGTGTGTCCAAGCTACCATATTAATCATGCAACTTATCCATTTTAAGGCTTTAAAGTTTGGGGATGGCTTTGTGTGTTTGCATACAAAGTATCAGAGATCCTTATATTATACAATTGATTTTTTTTCTCCTTAAGAAAATGGATGTGCCCCTATTTAGTCACTTGCCTGGATATAGGCTGTGATGAAATGTTTCTAACATAAAAGGAACAAATTACTAAATTCTCTAATCTTATTACTTTTACAGCTGACAATTAAATCAAATTATTACACCTATAAAATGGAATAAGAGAAAGGTCTTGCTGAATAAATCATTTCAATTTCAGGGTTGTTTGATAAATAGTGTTGGGGATACAAATTCTATTAAGTGAGAAACTCTACACTCTAAATTGGATATACACAGTGAACTTGAGAAATGGCTTTGAGATGATAAATATATTCTCTTTGTGAACCAAAGTAATGAGTAATTGCTAATTTCATTAAGGTATTGGCTGATTGTAATGCAGTGTGTTAATTTAATATTATGGGTGATAAGCTTTGCCCTAGTTATAGTTCTCATCTATAATAACTCCATGTGTATTTGTATCTCTGTTGTCAGACCCTGCCTTTGTTGGTCCCTTTGAACTGGCATTGTTGATTCCTTTCATCTGTAGCTTCAACTACTCTAGTTGTGACCCTACCCTGACAAAAGCTGGAAAGAATGCTAGGAATTGCATTCATTCCAACCAGCAGGTGAAGCCTAGAGTTATTTGTGTTTGCAATGTGGTATCAGTGTGCAGAGGGTGAACTCTGCATTCCAGAGCACCCTCTACCATTTTATCCTGGTCCATATGTCTGATCTTTCCTTAGTTTTCCTGCCAGCTTCTTCACAGGACATGTTTGTCAGGGGCTCTTGTCCTTCTGGTTTTACCGACAATTTCCCTTGTATCTATTTTCTACTTGCAGGTTTACATCACTGGACACAACTGCCACAGAGGCCATGGGTTCCGAATATAAACTAGCAATAGATGGTCACTCACTGAATCACTCTGCATTTGTTCAAGAAAATAGAGCAACTGTAAGTATTAATGGGTATCATTGGGTTTAATAAAGAAAATGGGGCTTACACAAATATGGGAAGAACCAGGAGAATTTTAATCTGGATAGCTGAAGCTGGAGAATCAAGAAACAGCCACAGATGTCAGCCTGCAGCACAGGAATAGGAGAAGAATGGCACTACGTAAGGGGAAGTTTTCAAACCTCTGTGGCTTGTAGGTGAGAGCTTGCAAAGAAGTCTGGAAGCCTACCACATGGGATTGTAATGACTTTCCCCAAACTCATTTACTTCACTTCTACCTTCCAAATCTCATGCAAGTTGTTCTTACTGGAAAACTTTAATCCAGAACCACGTAGGGAAGGAGATTTTAGAAAATGTATTTCCCAGACTCAAGAGGGAATTGTCAAAATGCTACCAAATTGACAACAAACAATCTAGCAGAAATGTGTCATCTATTCCCATTCCTTTTAACCACATTTAACTCCTAAGTAAAGACTCTAACAAAGTTATGCTTTTAATTAGCACAATGCAACTATCCTTTAAAAACAAAAGATTAACAAACTTCTTCCCAAAGAGGAGATTCAAGTCCCCTATGTCATTATCATTATCTCCAGATAATGTCTGTCTCTCTTTAGCTGAGTTAAATTTACTTCTTTGAAATTCTATTATTAATATTTAATATAAATATTGAAGTATGTGAGTATCATTATCATCCTATCTTAGATAATAGGAAATTTGAGATAGGAAAAAATTAAAATTTACTAATGTATATAAGTATGAACAAATCAAAGCAATAAAGAAAATGAGCATAATTACTACAATTACTGTTTCTACAACTGATTATTTGGCCATAATTTATGTTTATATCTTTCTTATTCTATTAAACTTTCCATAGTGTCTTTGTCCTCAGTGAGTGGTTCAGTTGGCTGTAGTTCTTTGCCCAGTGTAGCTCCCCAAATCTTTCAGAAGGATGTGTGTCATTAGTGCTCCTGTCTGTATTAGGTTTTTATAGTCTCCCATTATCTTTTGCCACAGGACTTAGAAGTACTAAGAGGCACCCCACAGAATCTTCTGAGTCTAGTCATATCCTCTTTACTCCCATTTTGTAGTAGCAATTTAATTTCTCCTTTACAATTAGAATGAATCGCCCCAAGCATTATATTAACACCCTACTTTGCTGTTGGTCTAGTGGCATGAGGTGCCCATAATGGCCAGATGGCACGCACAGTTACTAGTTTATAATAACTACTGGCACGTCTACTGATCTTAGGAATTTAGATATTAAAAACAGCAAGCTCAAGTTGCAATAATGGGAATGAAAAATTTTTCTGGTGGATTTTTAGGGGCAATAATGAGAGGATCCAGTTCTATTAATACCCCATGGTTCTTAAATCCACATACCCTGACTGTAGGTAAAATGACATTGTGTACCGATTGCTGATTCAGAGCACATACCACATCCTGAGGACATTTTCCCAGCCCTGCACGGTTTGTCAAGCAGCTCAAGCCCTGTGCCTTCAAAAGGCCATGCCAGTGTTATGCCAACGGCTTCAGGATGGTGGGAAGCATGGCAAGACAAATGAATTCTGAGAGCATGAGCCTACTGCCACATTATATTCACTGTAAAATTATTTCCTGGGTTAAAAGCAATGTCAGTGTAGAATAAGCAGACAGTGAATAAGGCATTCTGTAAGTCCACAGATGGTGGTTTTAGTAGATGCATCGCAGGTAGGGAAGGCAAATCTATGTATATCCTGTATAAATGATCATTTCAGTAAGAACAAATCACCGCCACCCAGCAGCTGGCCCTCCAGGGAATGGGCCATATTGGAGAAATCAGTATTGATCTTTGCTTTTGCCAGTTTGGTCACTAAGTAGAGGCTGTAAGCAACAGCCCTGGGGACTGCACAGTGTTTACCCCTGCCGCTATAATCATTTTGATCATAAGCACGTTGGGCAAGAAAAGAAGTGGCTGGAGAAAGAGACTGACATCCACATATAGGGACATCTTGTCCCAGTGATTATTCAAAGTCCTCTCTGCTATTATAGCCTTTTGGTAAACATTTATATGTAACACAAGTATCCTCATATAATGTGCCAGTTGGAGAGTTTTATCCACATGTCTCTCCTTCAGATATCCCTGTATATAGTTTTCCAACTTTGTGCCTTCCAACTCTGTGACCATCTAGCTAAACTGTTAACCACTGTCTGCAAAACAGTGTAGATTCCAACCTCCAAGCGAAATGAACGACAAGTGGCATTGTTCAAAGTGCTTTCCACTGTAGCATTGCCTTCACGGCCATTCTTTAGTGTCACCCCTGAGTGGTGCTGCAGTGTTGCAGCTACCCACTTCCAATTGTCACCAGAATATAATACAGAACCATTTGTAGAAAAAAAAATTCTTATTTTTGCCTGGTGATAGGGGACTTGACCACGGGGCCATAGGTGTTGATTGAGGGAAATGAAGTCTGGCAACTAGAGTAGGAACCACAGGAATCTGAGTCATCTCCCTGTACCAATTGCTTGTGCCTTCAAGACCTGCTCTAGCCCTGTCTTGTGTGAAACACTTCTACTTAATTATGAAGTACTGTTGTTCACATCCAAGTTTATAACTTGATGAGCCAGAAAACACACATTTTATGATGAGAAAGTTAGGTCATGTGGTAACTTGGTGGTCATTTATTAAACATTCGGTCTCTTCTGGGCCCCAGGAGCAAGCCACAAGAATTTTTTTCAAGAGGAAATTATCCATCACTGAAGACAACATAGTTTTACTCCAAAATTCAGAATCTCTGCAGTGTCATCTATCTATGGGAGCCTGCCAAAGACTCCACACAGCATTCATCTCTGTCGTGGGCGCTTCACCACCACTGGATCTGTAGGGTTATATGGCTCAAGAGACAGAACAGCTTGAACAGCAGACTGGACCTGTTGCAAGGCCTTCTCTTGATCTGTACCCCACTCAAAACTGGCAGTCTGAATAGATCACTCGGTAAATGGATTCAAGCAGAATGACTAAATGAACTATAGATTGCCTCAAAATCTAAAGAGGCATCCTAAGTTTATGTCATTTTCTAGTGGCTGGAGTCACTTGTCCTTTACTTTGTGGGGAACAAACATCTCAATATATCCCAGACTATAGAACCCCTAGAAATTTTGCTGAGTCTGTGAGCTCCTGATTTTCACTGGTCTGCAAGCCCCGAATTTTGTGGTTTTACCACCTAGAATGAGCTTTCTTAGGATACACAAGAATATTTGCTACTTCCTTCTCATAAGTTCCAATCAGCCTGATATCCTCAATGCAGGGGACCAGAATAGTGTCCTGTGGAACTGCAAGATGATCAAGGTTTCTAAGGTAACATAGTAAAAGTGTATTTCTGCTCCTACCATATGAAAGAAAGAAAGAAAAATTTTTTTCTGATTGTTTTTACTAACAAATTTTGGGGAAAAAAGCATCCACTAAATGAATGGCTCCATACCAGATATCAGGGGCTGCGTTGATTTGCTCCAGTAAAAATCCACATCTGGTCACTAGATTCAACTGAAGCCACTACCTGAATAAGTTTATGCGAATCTACTGTCATTTCCAAGATTCATCTTATGTTTGCACAAGCCAGGTAGATAGGTTGAATGGGTAAATTGGTAGAGACCAGTAACCCTCCATATTTCAAATCTTTGATGTGGTATTACTTTTGGTTTACTATTTTGCAGAGAGAGGCCTTTCCTATAAGAATATCTGTCACTCCACAGATGAAGTAACTAATATGGGAAATGTGACTATACCTTTTCTAACTATGCATTCCAGAATTAGGAAAATAGTCCTAGGCTTGGAGATCTCATGGGCCTACAGCGAGGCAGACACGAGCCAAAACTTAATCACTTGAGCTCCATCAGGCCCTACTTTGACTACTGGAGCACAGTGACATTTGGATCTCCAGGAATTAGCATCAGTTCAGAGTCAGTTTCTATTAATCCCTGGAAAGCTTGGCTAGTTCCCTTTCTCCTGTGCACAGTCATCCTGGTAAGTGGATGTAAGTCCCTTTGGGAAATGCTGGGAGGAAGATTTATGGTATAAGTCTGCTACGCTTATAAGATTTATAAGCGTAGCAGACCCTTTACTCAGAGTGATCTAGTGCACTAGTTTTCTATGGCTGCTGTAATAAATTATTATAAATATTGAGGCTTAAAACAACACAAAGCTATTATCTTACAATTTTAGAAAGTCTCCTTGGACTAAAATTAAGGTGTATGAAGGGCTATGCTCCTTTCTGGAGGCTCTAGGGGATTGTCTGTTTTCTTGACTTTTCCATCTTCTAGAGGCTACTTACATTGGCTCATTGCCTTGTTATGACTGCAAAACCAGCAGTGGCCAGTAATGCTGGCCACTTCTTTCTCACAATGCTGTCTCTTTGGCTCTGACTCTTATTGCTTCACTCTTCCTTCTTTAAGGATCCCTGACTACACTGGATGGACCCAGATAGTTCAGGTAAATTGTCTTATTTTGAGATCAGCTAATTAGAGCACCTTATTTCCATCTGCAACTTTGGTTTTCCCTTTGCCATGTAACATGACATATTCACAGGTTCTGGCAATGAGGGTGTAGACGTCTTTGGGAGGCCATTATTCTGCCTACTGCAGAAATGTATGTACTCTGGACCCTCCCAGGTGATAACTAGCAGGTGGGTAAGCAGGTCATTCATAATAAATCCACTGCAGCATGCATATCTCCACAAGCTTTTGGATACACTTCCCTAATGCAGTTGTTCTCATCTGGAACATATTTTGCTCCCCCAGGTGACATTTGGCAATGCCTGGTGGCATTTTTGGTTATCATAACTCGGGGGAGGTGCCACTGACATCTAGTAGCTAGGGATACCGCTAAGCATCTACAATCCTCAGTCCCCACCCTCAATTCCCAACAAAGAATTATGTGACCTGAAATGTCAATAGTGCCAAAATTGAAAATGCTGCTCCGCAGTACATCAAGGGAGTTTTGATGTATTAACTTCATTAACTCCAGGACACTATTGGGCCCAGATTTTAATCAATCAATCAAGAAACTGCTAGAGTTATTCCCAGTTACTTGAACAGGTACATTGAATTTATAATCTCCAGTTAATGCATCTATATTAATAAATTCAGTCTAATCCAATGTTATATTCCTCTCGCCTGGTCTACCACTGTTAAGAGCTCTTATCATCCATATTTTCTAAGTTTCTGCTGATATCAGCCAGCAAAATTTTACACTTAATACCTGTTCATCCAGGGTATACCGGGTTTTGAGTCATATTACAGATCTAGAGTCAGTAGAGTTGATAAGTGAGTGAGTGGGTGGGGTCTCTTAAAGATCAGCATTCACTTATAAGAAAACTATCTCTGGAGCAGTCACTGTAGGTTTTGTGCACAAGAGGAGTCTTGCCCTCTTACATAAGGAAGCAAAGACTGTTTCTCCTGGCAAGCAAAGCCCAGGGCAATGTGAAGGTTCCAGGTTATTACCTTAATAAAAATCTGATCAAATATCCTCTTCCCAATTTTTAAGTTCCTGCTCTTTCCCAAGCAATGCCCTAAATTTAACATGAGAGACCCTCTGTGAATGAGAATTCAAAATGCACTGCATTCAGCCACACATAGGATATGACTTTGGATTTAGTTTTCTAGAAATTTCAACTCTGAAGCTACTGGAGATATGGTGTCTTTCAGGACAGTCTGAGAAGTTTTCTGATTATTTGCCCAGCCTTGAGTTGGAGTTTTAGAGCCCTAAATGCATTCTTCTTCCCCCACTCCAAGTTCTCTGTTACATTTAGAAGCAATCAATCCATCCTACAGTCTTTATACACATCATTTCATGATAATGTTCTATTGCAGCACCTTACAGCCTTGAACTCTATAAGTACTTGACTCCAGATGGCTACAGCAATAATTTAAGTAACTATTGTACTACTGCCTTCCATAAACTACCATCAGCTCATTACCACTGAAAATGAAAGTTATCAATACCTTTATATCTAATCAGGCCAGAGAACCAATACAAGTGCCCCATCCGTAAGTTTCTGTGTGCCGAGACTACTTTTAATTCCAAAAGTTGCATTAGTTTGGGATTGGTTGGGAAAACAGAGCCATACAAAGTCTTATGAAAATAAGTATTTTTGTAAGTCTTATAATAAAGAATTAGAGCTTATAAAAATTGGAGGATCCAGAGGATTTGAAATATCTGGAATGCTGAGGCTGGAGGTGAAAATTTCTTCTCCAGAAACTGTGTCACTGTGACATCTGGGAAAGCACTGGGACAGAGACAGCTGCCTCTTGTGGGGAAGTCTGTGAACCACTGCAACTTGAAAGTAGGAACTTGTGAAGTCTGGAAGCCTGAGACATAGGACTTCCATGATCTTCTAGTATAATGGAGGATGCTTCTCTCCTGCTTTCCAAATCTCATGCAAGTTTTTCACTGGAACATTCTAACCCAGAAACTTACAGGGAAGGGAATTCTGGGTATTGTAGTTCTCGGCCTTAAAAGAGACTGGCGGCCATGGCACCAAGTTGACGACAACAAATGTAGCATGCTCATCAATTTGGTAATTACTTGTGAATTTCCATTGTCAAACCACCATATGTCACAACCTTGGTGTTTCAGTACCTGGCCTGTTTGACTTCAATTCGCTTTTGAATGCTCTTCCTTTTGTAGTGGATTAACTCTTAAAAATAACTGCTGAGCATTTGATCTCTGGACGTTGTTTTAATTTTGCTTCTCAGAACATTACACTGGTATGGGGTACCATGTTTCTGGACTGAACTGGTTGGGTTACATGTTTGAACTTGGTTTTGGCTTTGACATCCTTTGGGTTTTTGGAAGCCAAGTCTCCATGGCAGCTGCAGGTAGGAGCCCCCTACTTTTCCTTTGTTCTACAGTCTACCACTCACACCAATCTTAGTAATAGTTCAAACATCACTTCCTTGGAGAAGCTTCACCTGACCTCCCAAAGATCTAATCTATGCTATGTGATCAGGTTGGCTACATTCTCATAGCAGTACTATATAGTGCTTATAGCGCTTATTATAATGTATAATTATTTGATAAATGTCTCTAACTCTCACTAAACTGTAAGTTCCAAGGGTACAGAAACTATAATTGTTTGTTTGCTTACCATTATGTTCTTTTGCTTACATTACATCACAGTGCCTGATACATAATAGGTGTTCAGTAAATATTTAATGAATGTGTCATTTGATAGTAGTATACCATCCCTTGCAAAGATGACAGGATGATATAAAGAAAGGAGTACTAATAGACCATCAGTAGAGCTCTGTTCTTGTTTCACCTCTGTTGCTATCCTGTTAGATGACCCTGGGAAGGTGTCTTAAACTTCCCAAGTTTGAGTTTACTCATCTGTAAAATGAAGCAGTAGAAACAAAGGGAAAGTCCATAACAGTTCTGAGCCTATAACTTCTTTGTATGGCTGAATATTGTACATAGGATTTTCTTAAAATGGGATGTACCATCATATGCTTACATTGAATATGGGGGGAAGATGGAGGATACCAATTCCAAGTTTTTAGCTTGAGCAACTGATGTTTTTTATATAAACAATAACAATCAAGGTCTGCAGCATGCGTGAGGCAGGAATCTTTCTTTGGCTTCGGGATTAACAACATTGTCCTTACTTTTATTCATTTGGTCAGTTTTGTGGATCGCTCTCACAATACCAATTTTCCTGGAAGGCATAAGGATATTTTAGTAGCAACTGGCTGGGGATTGGGAATCATAGAGATCTGATTTTTAATCCTGATTCTTCACTTGCTGATATCCTGATGATGAAATGGCATCACCTCTGTGAGCCCCAGATTCCCCTTTTATAAAATGAGTGTAAGAATGACTACCTATAGAATTCATATGAGGATGAGATCAGGTCATATTTGTGAATATCCAAGCCCAGTTGCTGGAATATGAGAGGCACTCAAAAAATTCAACGGAGTTTACAAATGTGGAAATTGAGGCAACAGGGCATGTGTGTGTATGTGGATATGTGTGTGTACGCTGCCTAAGCACATGCAAATAGAGCACCTGTTTCTCAGTTCTGCGTGGATCCCAAGTCTGTCTGGCAATCATGTGAAAACAGAAGGGAATAAAGTATGAAACAGGATCACCCAGAAAAGAAGCCATGGGAATACAAATAGTAAGCACATAGGTGGCATCAATAGTTCTCAGTATCTAAAAGGACACTGAGCACTAAGAACATTGAGTACTTTGGTTTTTATTCCTTTACGCTACTTTAATGTCTACTTTGGAACTACATTGAGCACAATGAACAGCATTTTTATACTATCAGACTTTCAAAAAATTAATTAAAATGCAATAAAATTTTCAATTAACCAAAGTGCTCAGAGAAGGATTTTAGTTAACCTAGAAAGAGCTCTAGCATCCATTTTTCCCACTCTGGAACTTGAAAATCTTTGGAGAAAAAGATTTTAAAAGTTTCTAGCCATAGTCTATAAAATATTTACGTTCTTGGGAATTTTTGGTTGCTATCTAAGGATGTCTGTGTTATCACTGATTTTTAGTGATTTACTTAATCTGCATGTATTTTCTGAGTGTTTAATAGAATTTGCAAGATGCTTGCAGTGCAAAGACAGAAGATATAGTTTCTTTTCTCAAGATTTTCAAAGCCTAGTGTTATGAATAATAAACTTACAAGTAATGACTAAATATAACCCCGAAGTGATTGTTTTAATCATCATTGTTGTTATTTAATTATAGACGCTTTCATTGTTCAAAATATAATAAAACAGGTTAGGATATAAAAGGCTATTTCTCAGTCCATTTGCTTATAACTCTAAAATTTTGGAAGGGGGTTTCACATGTATTTTTCTCAACAGAATTCCAACCAAACTGAAGTGTGACTTATCCCTTAAAAGTTGATTCCATTGTTTTTCTTGTTGATGGATGTGCTTTCAGATAACATTTTCCAAAGTAGATTAATTTTTCATCTACATTAAACATTAGCAGATGCTGTTAACCAACCCCCCTCCCCAGACACACACATACTGATGTTCTCCAGGGCAGACACAGATACCCTAGTGTCTGTTAGCTTCTTTGTCACTCCTTTGATGTTGAGCAGACTCCAATAGGCCTTGAACTATTGCACATTCAAGAGCTGCACTAAAACGCTCATTGATGGCATTTTAACTTTGCTTAGTCTTTAGTGCTTTGGCAAACTTTGAACCTTCTCCTGAGGGAATATTAAACTAGTGGGCTTCCAGCATGGATACCAATTCTATAGCCACAGTAGAAGGTTATCCATTTTGCTCATGACACTTCCTCATGTCTTGCTGAAGCACTGTACTTATTATCTATGGCATGATTTAATCTTTGTCCTTCAGAATCTTTCCTTCTCACCATACTGTAAATTCATTTATTTGTAATATTCGTAATATTCTGACCACTCTCTGATTTTAAATATCGTCTCTCTTTTTTCTATTGTACATATATACCTCTTACTACTAGCATTTCCCACATGGTAACTAGGGTAATATAGGACGACTATCTGGAAGCATTAAGGAGCCCTTTGTGTTCTTGGTCAGGAATTTAAGGTGATTTCAATTAGCTTGGTTGAATGTTTTCCCCAAGCTAAATGCAGTTGTGGAATAGTGGAGATTTGGAGTTAGCCAGGGTTGTGGTTTTGCCTGTAGGTACGATAAAGAGGTAGATGAGTAAGGAATTGAATATGTGCAAGTAAGTGACTATAAATATTGACCTTGGAATTTTTAAGCCGCGTAGGAAGCAAGAAAGGATATTGAAGCATTTAGATGTTGACCAAAAAGGAAGAGGCTGAAACACAAAATATGATTTAAAGAGTTTACTAGAGGCAAAGTGAGAACAGCTGCCTGGAAGACTTAGACCCAAGTAACCTTGGATATAAACTCCATGAGGCCTTTATAACAAGCAAGTTTTTAAAGGCAAAAAAGGGGGACGGGGAGTGGGATGATACAAAGTTGTTTGTCAGGAATTCTCATAGGTTTACAGAAATAACATTGATTAGTAATCAGCTACACATTCTTAAACTATATAGTGTATAGTGTCCGGTGCCATGTTACTAGGTTAATTTATAGCTACTTATGGCAATAGCAGGCAGTTTCAAGAGATGAATGCACAGTTCAAAGGGGGAAAGTAAGATGTGATTGCTGTCTCATTTTAATGCCTCTCTGGGCCTGATAATTTGAAAGGGCTTGCTATTTTCAGATAAAAGTTCTTTACTTTCCTCATTTTCTTCTTTTGATCAAAAATCTTTCTTCTTGAAAGTGTCGATGATCAAAATCTGAGTGTCAAGGTGCCCTGACATCCTGTCCCACGCTGGGGGTGGGAGGGTGGTGCAGAGCTCGGGGGAGAAAAGGAGACATCTCAGTGAGGAATTTTTAAGAGGACCCAAAAGCCCAATTGGGATGGCATCACAAAGTGGCAAAAAAAAAAAAAAAAAAAAAAGAGATCTCAGTCAAATCATTGATCTACAGCTGCTGTCGCTTGATGAGTCATCTCTAGTCTTCAGAGTACCATGCATTTACTTGTCAGAAGAAGTGAAACAATGAGAAACACATAACATTTCAATAATTTGAATAGTAGAAATATAATGCAGAGAAGAATTATAGTAAAAAAGAGAATTTATATGCCAGAATGACGAAATGAACTTGTTCCATTAGGGAGCCAACTAAAAATGTCAGGAAGAAAATTAAATCCTGGTTCTTCTGTAGGGATTTGTTATATAGCCAAGTGGCTTCTTTTCTAATTTTTCCTAGATGAGTTTCTACATCAGGGTAAGTATTTATGTATACACAACAAGAGGTATCTACCACCACATCCACACCTCCCTGCTCAGCTAATATATAATCTAAAGCAATGTGATTGCCCAGTATAAACTTAGGCAGTGAATTAACAGCTTTTGTCAGTTGTGAAAGAGGCAGCAGTTTCACCAGCAATATTGCCTAAGGTTTCAGAAAGATTTCTAATCATGTGTTCATGGGAAGCAACACCCCACCAAGGAAAAAGTGTTCTCCCCAAAAAAGTGCATGGAGCTATCTTCTCAATAGCTGGGCAGATAATTAGCAGGTTTTCCCCACATAGAATCTCCATCTTAAGTAGATCAGTGGTCATGCCTAGAAATTTGAGCAGTGACCAAATATCCTAAAAGACATTGTCGCTCATCATTCCACGCCCCGAGACATTTATAGGCCCATGGATAGTGATCTCCTCCACAGACAAAAATCAATGCTGGTGGAGCGCAGGTAAGTGTACTATAATTTGAGCACACCAGCTTTGGGGCATTTTTAAACCATAGGTCAGAAATAATAGAGCAAGAGAGCGGGTTGAATTTTGATAGCAGGAGGGATTTTTTTTTAACTGTCTGACAGCATCATGGGTTTTACCACTGTCATTTTGGAGTGAGGGGCAGTTAATATGACAGTAAGATTCTAGTAAGTTAAGTTGAAACATGGGTCGGGCAGGTTAGGATGAGTCAGACAGACCAGATAAATAGGTTTTGCTTTATGTAACCCCTGAGTTATGTTATGAGTGCAATCAGGAAGTGATCCAGTGGGTCACTGTGGCCAAAAGTGGTCTGTGGTTTAGGATGACAAACCCAGCATTTTGTCAAATTTCCAACAGCAGCAATGGTTTGTGAGATTCGGATCAGAGAATTATCCCTCCATGCTATAACTGAATTAATTAGGAACAGTAAAAACAGAAACATGATCATAGGCATTCTGCTAAGGTATATATAAAAGTTATATACAAGTAGGACTAGTATGGTATATCTTAAGAGAATGTGTGTGTGTACATATGTGTGTGTGTGGATATATATATATATATATATATATATATATATATATGACAATTTTACCTAAACCATCAAACAAGGATCCCTAAAATATGAAGGAGGCCTAAAAGCATAAGTATTCCAGTCAACAGAGAAAAGAGACAGAATATTTCAGGGATGGTAAGCATTGGAATCACGGAGCACTGGTTATATAGGCCTGGCCGGGTATTTTGGGTGGAAGTAGATCACAATAGATGTCAGCTGCTTGTTTTCTTGGTCAGGAAGATTGTAGGTCATCTCTAATTAAAGATATCCAGTGATGGAAGATGTGCATTCTGGTAGGGCTGCCTTTTGTAAATGAGAAGCATGAGTCCATGAGTCAATACCCTTAAATTTAGCAGCACAGGGATTGTTCAATACTTTATAGGGTCCCTTCGAATGGGGTTGGAGGAATCTTTTATTTGATGTTGTTTCTGGTAAAAGAAATCTCCAAGTCATAGGCTATGAATTTTTTTTTTTTTTAGAGACAAAGTCTCACACTGTTGCCTGGGTTACAGTGCCTTGGTGGCAGGCTAGCTCACAGCAACTTTAAACTCCTGGGCTCAAGCGATCCTCCTGCCTTAACCTCCCTAGTAGCTGGGACTACAGGCATGCACCACCATGCCTGGTTAATTTTTCCTATTTTTAGTAGAGTCAGGGTCTCGCTCTTGTCCAGGCTGGTCTCAAACTCCTGATCTCAAGCGATCCTCCCACGTAGGCCTCCCAGAGTGTTAGGATTACAGGTGTGAGCCATCTCACCTGTACTATAGGCCATGAGTTTTGATAACTTCATTTTCCAGGATCTTGCTATGAAATGGATTCTTTATTAATTTGGAGTTCTTGGTGATAAGTTTTAGAAGATCTTGGCAATAATGGAAGCTATCACCTTTAAGAAGAGCAGGTTCATAAGCTGCTTCATCTAGTCTCATGGGCCTTTCTGTTATTATTTCAGAGGGAGAGAGCTGATGTTTTCAAACAGGGTGGATTGCAGGTTGAGTAGAACCAGTGGAAAAGCCTTTGGCCAGGGAGGGTTAAAAATCTCTGTTAGCTTTTCCAGTTGAGTTTTTATTAAACCATTGTTGTGTTCCACTGGTCTAGAGGATTGAGGGTAATAGACAAAATGGAAATGTTGAAATATAGGCCAAATTTTACAAGTGGATCAAATTACTTGACTGGTAAAGAATGCCCCTTGGTAGCTAAGGAGCTTACATGGAACTCCTCATGAAGAAATTATCTTTTCTAGTAATAATTTACTTACTATTTGGACTGTGGCTCATCAACATGGAAATGCTCCATACAAATTAGCACCATAATAGATCTACAACCCTGAGATGGAGGCAGCTGGAGAAAGTCCAATTGCCATATCTCAAAGAGTCCTAAATGTAAAGGAAAATGTCCCTGTGACCCATGAAGGGGTTTTCCAGGATTATGTTTGAGACAAATAGTATAGCAAGAATAAAACTTTTGTGCAATAGTAGGAGATGGTTTCCAATAATATTGCTTTCCCTACGCCATTATTTTGTCTGGATTCCAATGAGTCAGCTCATGAACATACTACAGAAAAAAGGGCAATAAAAGCCCTAAGAGAAGGATTGCTCTATTATTAGGTCCTTACCATAAGCCGGTTTCTGGGGAAAACTTGCTCCTTTTTCTTTCCAGAGATCTATCTCTTTCTTGAGAGCTCCCATTTGTGCTTTTTCCACTGAAGTTTTAAAAGGGTAATAAGTCTGTAAGGTCATTTCAAGACATTCTTTGTCTTATGTAATTTTCAGGGCTACATTCTTAGCTGCAGCATGAACGAAATGGTTGCTCTTGTTCTCCAAATTATCTAATTTTGAAAAATGACCAGGAATTTTGATAATGGTCAAAGATTTGGGATTTTGAATTGCCTCTAAGAGGTCAGAGACTTGTTGACCATTTTTGATGGGTTGAAAAAGGTCAGAAACCCACTTTGCTTCCAAAGCATTCCAAAATCATAACCTACTCCAAATGCATATCAGCTGTCAGTATAAATGTTAGCTGTTTCGTCTTTTGCCAGTTGACAAGCATGAATTATGGCAATCAATTCTGCCTGCTGAGCTGATTTTACATCTGAAAGAGGATTATCTTCTACAACCTCAGTTAGAGACACTATGGCATAATCAGCTCTATAATTTCCAACTTCACCTTTCAAATAAGAACCATCAGTAGGGTAGAGCAGGGACAAGGTGGAGAGTGGGTAGCTAAGTCTGGCCTGTCTGGCGGACACAGTTCCTGCCCAAACCTGGGCAGAGGAGAGCCCAAGCTAAGGGTGATCAGCATGTGATCTACTAAAGAGAAATTTTGAAACAAAATAAAACAGGAAAAATTTAATGGAATCAAGAATAATGAATCCGTGTGCAGTTTGAGTCTTGCTTCATACCACAAATGAGTGCTGTAGTTGTCACATAGGTTTCAAGACAAGACTTTGTAAGAATTACCATCAAATGGTATACTTCAACTTAGAACTGGAGTGATACTTTCTGGGAACAATTTGCTTTCATTGTGTAAAAATTTACATCTATAGATTTGAGGACTTGCAAAAGTCCTGTTGAAACCCATTTAACAGACACAAAAAGCTAGCCCCCCAAATTTGCATGTAATTGAGTTAGATGATGACACTTTTCTGAATGCGAAATCTGGAAGACAGCTTTTACCTGGTTGGAAGCTTTGTCCAAATTGCATGCAGATAATCAGTGGAAGTGTGGGTGTTGATTCTGAAGACCACCAGAGAAGAAAATCTTAAACAGATGGAAGAATTGCTAAAAGCTTTGAGGTCATTACAATTTACAAATCCAAGACAACAAACTACATTTGCTCCAGAAACTGGTAAAAGAGAAAAAAGAAGGCTTACAAAAACTGTGACCATTGGTTCAGAGAGACAGTGGTATTGGCAAAGAGTAAGGTGTATGACAGCCAGGGTCTCCTGATTTTCAGTGGGATGGACCCCTGTGACTGCCTTGATGAAGATGGCTTAGGATGTTTCTGTGCTTGTCCTGCTGTGGTTCTACCAAATGTGGAGCTGAAGGAGCTGTGATTGCAAGTAGCTGTATAATGAGCAAATAAAAATTGAAGGAGGAGAAATAATTCATAATAAACATGCTGCATAATCTGAGATATCAAACTATAGGATCTTTTGAGGTCCCCTGTTTCTAAAATTCTGTATTCTAAGATAATCACATTTTAAGCTTGATTGCCAATGACAATGATTTGAAAACCACCTCAATATCCACTCACTATGTACTGATTTTGTATTTGAGTGCTTTAAGATTCATTATTTGATATTAATTAGATGGACTATTTCTCAGTAGTGAGTGTTAAGCCTGTCTGGGTCCATATAAACAAGTAGGGTTCATGCCTGCAATCTTAGCACTCTGGGAGGCCGAGGTGGGAGGATTGCTCAAGGTCAGGAGTTCAAGATCAGCCTGAGCAGGAACGAGATCCCGTCTCTAATAATAAAAACAAAAGGAATGAAATTAGCTGGACAACTAAAAATGAATAGAAAAAATTAGCCAGGCATGGTGGCACATACCTGTAGTCCCAGCTACTCAGGAGGCTGAGGCAGGAGGATCGCTTAGGCTCAGGAGTTTGAGGTTGCTGTGAGCCAGACTGATGCCATGGCACTCCAGCCCAGGCAACAGAGAGAGATTCTGTTTCCACACACACAAAAACAATAACAACAACAAGAAAACAAGGAGGGTGTAGGCAGTCCTCAATTTGCATCATTTCCAAAGGCAGAAATTTCAGTAACCATGATTTAGTCAATTAATACCAGCCTCCTAACAGCACAGTTTAAATTTCATTTACCACAGTATATTAACTATGAGTAATTGCATGAAGTACAAACTTCTCTGCTAGTTCTTTAGTCCACAGATCACTATATAAATAACAGATGTGCTTCATGATCAGTGATCAATCATGTTACTTCTTTCAAAGTCGGCCAGGGGTTGGTCCCTACATTTCTGTTATCCAATTCACTTACAGCTAAGAGTGTAGCTGTGTTCTCTTTGTCACCTACTTGACATTTTACAAAACTGGACTGTCAAAAGAATTGGCCAATGAAGATGAAGGGGAAGCAAAGAAATGAAAAATGATAATGCTGGAAGCGAAATTTAAATCAAACATAAATGGAGTTGTAGAAGAAATCACTGATTATGGAAATGTTGATACTACCGCTGTTCTAGAGACCCAGAGGAACTTAGTGAAGGCAACTTATCAACATAAATGAGGAAAGAGGTTGTGATGAAAAGGATAACTAGGTCCCAGATGAAGTGATGATGAAAAACTTCACACTGAAGGATATTTAATGTGGATTCAGAAATATAACATTGAAAGCACACATAATAAAATGGTGGAAGCTAATCCAAACTTAAAAGGAATATAACGATTTCCATTGTATAGAAAAGATGTTTACTCAGTATCAAGTTATTTGACCAAACAACAACAACAAAAAAAAGCAAAAAAAGCAAGCACTATCAAACTACTAATTTTTTTTTTTTTTTTTTTTTTTTTTGAGACAGAGTCTTGTTCTGTCACCCAGGCTAGAGTGCAGTGGTGTCATCATAGCTCACTGATACCTCAAACTCTTGGGCTCAAGCAATCTTCCTGCCTTAGCCTCTTGAGTAGCTGGGACTACAGGCATGCCCTGCCATGCCCAGCTAATTTTTCCTATTTTTATTAATAGTAGAGGTGTGGTCTAGCTCTTGCTCAGGGTGGTCTCAAACTCCTGAGCTCAAGCAAGCCTCTCGCCTCAGCCTCCCAGAGTGCTAGGATTACAGGTGTGAGCCACTGCACCTGTCCTCAGACTAGTCTTAATTAGTTTTTACAATGAAATAAAACACTTTAATTCTCAATGTTTCTAATGTTTTAAATTACAATGTACTAAATAAATATTTTAACATATTTTTGAATTTTCTTCTATATTTATAACTGATAGGAAGAATTTTTAATGTTTGACAGATTAGTAAAGGTCATGGAATGATTATAATTTTCCCCATTGATTATTATAGCAAGATTGCTTTGAAGAGGCGTTTTTATGGTCCCATACTGTTGTGCAGAACAAGGAATGTCTGTCGCTGGGAACAATGCCTAATTTGGGGATGACCGATTTTGATAAAACTGACTAGTTGAGGGTTAAACTATTTTGGAAATAATCTACAAATCTCAGTGCTAAAATATAGTTTTCTTCTTCATACTTCTTCTTCAAATAAAAGAATAAATGTTTTAATACTCCAAACCTTTTGCTGTTTATACCATGCATTCTTAGTCAGAATTTGTTTTGGGGGACAAAAAAAATCTTAATTGTTTTTATGTATAAAGCAGAGTGTACATAGAGTGCATAAACAGCTACTATATCTGTGGTGTTAAAATTTTGGGGGGTGGTTAGGATTAAGAGATCTAAAAAGGCTCCTTAATGGAATGATAATGAAAAAGAGTGGAGAGACACTGGTTAAGATGTAGAATATAAATAATTTTTTGGAAATTTATTGAATGTTGATGTTGGAATTTGCATGGGTGCTGTTTGGAGGATGGGGGAATAGTATCTTTTCTCTGCTCTTTTGTTTTTTCCTGGGTTCTTTCTTATTTGCTTTATATTTGTACAGTAGCTTTGCTCAATATGCAATTATTGGATAAGTTTTCTTTATTCATATTATTGTAAACCTAGCCTATTGTATGTTACATTTTTTATTTCAAAATATTAAGGGGGTACAAATTTTTTTGTTACATGGATAGCTTTACAATGCCTAAGTCAGGGCTATACGTGTGTCCATCACTGAATAATGTTCATTGTGCCTGTTGGGCAGGTTTTACCCCTCCACTCTTTACACTTTCTTTTTTAAAGACAGCTACCTGTCATTTTGTCTAAAAGCTTTTGTCACTAGGACATTGGCATTAAATTAGTTTTTGGCTTTGTTTTCTTTTTCCTAAATACAGTACTTCAGTTTAATCAAATGAGCTTTTAACAGTTTGAAATTTTTTTTGCCATTAAAACGAAATTTATACAGCCAGTTTGCATTGACCATTAAAGGTTTATTTTTACTTTCTTTTTAATTTTAATTTTGCCATCTCTTTAAGATGACTGGTTTTTACTTTGATGGATTGACATTTTCAATCAGAGAATTAAATGTCATTTTAAGTTTTAATTGTTCACTGACCTGGTTATCAGAAGTACAATTACTTTATCAATTCCTTTATCCATATGTTTCAACTAAGCACTGGCAACAGAATATTTTAGCTTTATATACTTCAGTCAGATGTTAATTTTTTTTCTGAACTAAGGAAATATTTTGTTACTGAAGATACAGACACTCCAATTTTAATTAAATTTTAATTAGATCTTAGTTGTATTACTATTGCCTTTTTTTGTTACCATATTGCTTAGGCTCTTCATGGGGACAAATTACAATCTTAGGTTTTTGTGTTTAGAATAGGAGTACTTTTGGATAGTAAAATGACTTTAAAATTCAAATTGCTACATCTCAGCACTTCTTAGTAGAATAAATCTGTGTTATTTTTGAAAGATAGTAATAATTAAGTTTTTCAAGGGAAAATTTCTTGAACAATTTTGGCAATATTGTTCATCATGCCCATTTAAGAAATCAAACTAAATGAGCATACAAAATGTTTTCAGAGACAGACATATCTGATTTAGAAAAGACTGTATGAAAGCTGTGTTTTGGAAAAAGTAAAAAAAAAGAAAGAAAGATCCATCAATGAGCCAGAATACATTGACATTATCTGTAGGTGTTGCTTGTAGGTACTGTCTAGGTGCTAGAAATTGGTTGGTCATGGTGATGCAGTCACGATGTGGCATCTCATCCAGAGACAAAGGCAAAAGAGTGGCTGGGTTAAGATTATTACAGCAGGAAAGAGTAATGTTAGGTGAGGACAGGAGAAGAACTTCATAGGAAGCAAGCCTGTTAACAGAGTAATGTTAGATATCATGGGAGTTCAGAAGGGTTTCCACCCAGTGGGAAATGTAGATAGTGAAAAGAGGTCAAATAACTATTTCCTCAACGGCTTCATAGAGCCAGTCAGCAACAGAGATTGCTCTTTAGCAAGGTGGGCTGCCCGCTGGGCTGTGGTCCCCAAACGCCGGGCTGTGGACCAATACCAGTCTGTGGCCTGTTAGTAATGGGACTGCACAGCAGGAGGTGAGCGGTAGGTGAGCAAGCAAAGCTTCATTTGTGTTTACAGCTGCTCCTCATCGCTTGCATCACCGCATAAGCTCCGCCTCCTGTCAGGTCAGTGGCGGTATTAGATTCTCATAGGAGCACAAACCCTGCTGTAAACTGCGCATGCGAGGGATCTAGATTGTGTGCTCCTTATGAGATTCTAATGCCTGGGGATGACCTGAGGTGGAGCAGAGGCGGTGATGCTAGCACAGGGAGCAGCTGCAAATACAGATTATCATTAGCAGAGAGGTTTGACTGCACAATAAATGTAAGGAGCTTGAATCATCCCGAAACCATTCCTTACCCCCTGGTCCGTGGAAAAATTGTCTGTCTTCCATGAAACCCATCCCTGGTGCCAAAAAGGTTGAGGACTGATGCTTTAGGGACTGCAACAAGTTAATGGCTGTAATATCTATTAATAACAGATCTCCTATAGTCCCCGTATTTCTGATTTAGGATTCCCAAAGTATTTCCCTGGTCTTCATGAATAATGGGTAAAACAAAAGGCTACAATTGGGATGCAATTGTGAGACTTTCCTCGTATGGCTTTTAGTCCCTATGTGTCCAAACAAGAGGGCTGTATAAGGGGGACTTATAAAGGCTGAAGTATTAAAGAAAATCAGGTATCCAATTTTGACGGTATCCAGCCAATCCCAGAAATTCTCAAAGTTGCTTCTTTGTGGAGAAGTTAAAGAAGGTTAGAATGCCTTTAATTCTGTCTGAATTTATGAATCGTCCTTCCTTAGAAATCAAATGTTCTAAGTATTTTACCTGTGTCTTGCAAAATTGCAGTTTCTCTCTAGAAACTTTATGTTCCTTAGATGCCAATTATTTTAAGAGATACATGCTATCATCCTTTGAAGTCTGCATATTCAAGAATCAAAGGAGGAGATCATCCACATATTGAATAAGTGTAGATCCTACTGAGAAATGTGCATCAGCCAAGTCAGATTTCCATATTTGAGAGAAATCAGTGGGCCTCTCAGTGTAATCTTGCAGCATGATGGTCCAGGTACACTGATGGTCTTCCCAAGTAAAGGCAAACAAATACTGACTCTCCAGGTCTACTGGAATGCTAAAGAAAGCGCTGCATAAATCAACCTCAGTAAATATCTCATTTTCAGCAGGGATTGCTGCCAAAAGAGTGTGGAGGCTTGGTACCACCAGATGTCTTAGGATCACAATATTGTTGATAGCTTTCGAATCTTCTACAAAACGCCAGCTCCTTTCATTTGGCTTCCTTATGGGAAGGACTAAAGTATTACATGGGCTGATGCAAGGAATAATTAGAGCCTTTTCTATACGGTCTTTTATTATGGGCCTGATTCCTTCTCTTGCCTCAGGCCTTAAAAGGCATTGCCTAATATTGAGCACAGGTTTAACTGGGCTTGCTTCCACTTTAGTAGGGGTGGCTGAATATATCTTACCAACGTCAGTGGAACATTGGGACTATAAGTAGGCCAGCAAAGCTTCCAATAAATTATCAGTGTTATTTATTAGTCCTGGTTTACAAAATAACTTGTTTGATCTGTATTTTTATAATTTCAGCCATTTCATTCTCATTTGGTAGTTGTTCCGTTAGCATATTCTATCATAAATTTAAGTACATTTCCCCTTCTGAGGGAAGGCAATGTGTGCATCGTGGTTTTGAACTATCTCTGCCTAAGAGATGTATGGGGGCTGAGGAAACAAGCAGGAAGGAATGAAGACCACTGAGTCAGCCTACCTGGAAGTCTAAGGGTTTGGACTTACGTACAGTAACAGGTTGATGAGATACCCTTACCATTTGTACAGTTTCATTACTCTGAGGAAGGGGACAATTTAAGGTGGCAGGGTTTAGGACAGAAAGAGTAGCCCCAGTGTCCCCAGTGTCTATGAGGGCTTGTGTCTGTTCCTGATTTATGAAAATTTCTATTTCTCCTCAGGTAGTAGAAGAAAATGGGAAAGATCCCTTTTGGTCCTCAGAGCAAGTTCCCTTTTGTCCTTTTGTTGTTCCTGCTGTGATTTAAGTTTTCTACAATCTTTTTTGAAATGGTCAGGCTTTTTGCAATAGAAGCAAACATCTCTTTTATCATTGGCAGGAGTTGTCTTTTCTTAAAATGTCTGGTTTGATTAGTCAGTTGTTATAGTTGCAAATTCATAATCCTCAAGGCTTTAGTTCTTTCTTCTTCCTGAATAGTTTTAGAAAGTTGATATGCCACGCTTACTAATTTGAGTTTGTATATTTGCCCAATTAAGCTGGTATTTTTTAACTAAAGTAGCCAAGTTCTCATTTAAGCCATTGAATAAAATAGAATTTATAAGGAAATTATTCTGGTGATCTTAGAGCTTAGCATCAGCCATTCTGGAATATTGTTTAAAGATTTTCTCAAACAACCAAAATAATCAAATACAGATTTGGTAGGCCTTTGAGTGCGTTGCTGAATTCTCCTCCAATCTATATTTTTAGGAAAAACCTGGGGAATTGAATCATGGAGAGACTTGGCTAAAATCTGAACCCTTTCACAGTCGGACTCAGCCTGTTGTTGAAAATTCTCTAAAAGATTATTATTCCAAGTTGCCTTTTCAACCATTCAGCGGCTCTGCCTTCTGACACCAATATGTATTAATTGATAAAGGTCAGGATATTCAGGCTCATAAAGTTCAGACAATTAAATCCTTTCACAAATCCTGTAGGATCTTGGAGCAGGTCAGGGAAGTCTTTTTGATATTCTGAAGTTCAGTTTTTGCCCAAGGTGAATACACAATAGTAGGCTCCCGACTTCCTTTTGAGTTTTACTCTGGAAGGGGCTGCCAGAATAGGAGTTTCAGGAAGGGGTCAGAGACGGGGAGAGCTTCCTCAGGTGGTGGTGATGGACGGAGAGGCAAGTCAGGACAGGAGGGTTCGGATAAGGGAGAGTATAAAAGGCGCCAGGGTAGAAAGCCTCCAAAGGCTTTTTCAATTTAGAAGTAGTTTCAGATATCCATTTATTTACCTCTTTAATGAGGCAATTTGCTCAGAATTTCTTTTAGAAAGTTCTAAGTGCCATTAGAAGCAAGTTTTCCATTCAATTAGTCTGGTTCTAAAAGCGGCTTTTCCCAATAGTGCCTGCAAATAAATGCCAAAAGAGTGTGGGGGTTTGGTGTCACCTGACGTCTTGGGCACTTAGGCATTTCTAAAGAGCCCCATTTTGGCCATTGCTGCTTATAACCATCCTGGGCTAGGTGGGTTCATTTCCCAGATATTTACAGGAGCGACGCCCCTGAGTGTCATACGTAAATCCACCTGTTGTTTCTGAAGGCAGTTGTTTGCTTAAAAACTGCTCCGATATTGAAGCTTAATTTCCCACACTTTAGGGGCTTTTCAAAGGTGACAAAGGCCGGGAATGTGTTTTGGGCCGAAGTGTGCTATCTGTGAGTATCACTCCTCTAGGTGTCACCCAAGAGTCATGCATCCCTCACTTATGTGTCTCAGACTGTCTTTGACCACCAGGTGGCAGCAGAGTGCTCAGGGCATGGGGGAGTCAGTCCCTCATATTCTACCAGTCAGGAAGCGCAGAAAGGGGTTCCTGGAGATATTCTCGTGGGGAGTGCCCTGTGAGGCCGATTCACATTGTGGGCAATGACCCTGACACCTTTGCAAAGTCTCCAATCACTTGGATCCCCCTGTGAATGGGTCGCAGGGAGCAAGTCACCTCTTTTCTTTGGGGCCAGAAAACTCACTCTCATGCACTTTCCAGTTAGGAACTAATAGGAATTGGTCACGAATGAAAAGCTGTCTGAATTTTCAAACAGTGACTGCAGTCTTATATAAAACAAAACCCCTGGTGCCAACACCTTGATCCAGACCTTACTGCTGTGGGACAGAGGCAGAAAAGGCAGAGGTTGTCTAGAGAGCTCTTTGCCAGACTGGGACCCACACCTTCTGCCCCGAGGCGGAGGTGGAAAAGGTAGGTGTTTTTCTGTTTGTTTTGTTTTTTCTGTAACACAGATCTCTTATTCGCAGGGTAAAAGTGGAAAACCTCGGTTATAGAAAGGAGGCTGGAAAGAACAGCTGAAGCAAACAAAGCCTAGACCTTTAACCAAAGAGTGGAAAGGCCTGGATTTCAGTAGGACTCATCACTGTGCATTCAGAAATTTCTCCTGGAGTCAGAAGAACACAGAGGTTCAGAGCTAGCCAGATGCTGAGCTGGAAGGAATGTCAGATAGTCGAGGGTGAGTCACTCTCAGTCCTGCTCACAGCACCAGAAATGTCAACTTAAAAGGAAGAGAAAAATATGATTCAAAGAATTTATTTGAGCCAAAGTGAGGACAGCTGCCCAGAAGACTCAGAGCCTAGTATCCTTGGATATGAGCTCCATTCAGCTTTCGTTACCAGCAGGCTTTTAAAGGCAAAAAAGGGGGACAGGGAACGCGTTGATACAAAGTTGTCAGACATTCTCATTGATTTACAGAAATAACATTGATCAGTGATTGGCTATGCATTCTTAGACTATAGAGTGTGGGTTATGGTATCCAGTGCAGCATTATTCGTTTAATTTATAGCTAGTTGTGGCATTAGCAGGCAGTTTCGAGAGAAGAAAACATAGCTCAAAGAGGGGAAGTAGGTTGTGAGTGCTGTCTCATTCCAATGCATCTCTGGGCCTGATAATTTGAAAGGGCTTGCTATTCTCAGATAAGGTTCTTTATTTTCCTCCACGGTATAATAAAAAGGTAGAATGATCAGTTGAAGGGGGGTACCTTGAAGAGTCAAGAGATGATTGGAACCAGCACTCAGGGTAGAGAGAATAAATTGGAAACATGAAAAGTGATCAGAGAATGGGGTGGGATTATGGCCAGGTTGCAGTTAACAGCCTTGAGACAAGGTCTACAGTATAATTTGGAGAGTGAGGAGGCTGGGGCAGGGTAGACAACAAGATCCCTGAGAGAGAGACACTAAGTGAATGAGCAGCCAGGCTGTGAAAGCATGGTATATACATACATGCATTGAAATCAGCAAGAGTGAAGATGTAAGTAGAATGAAGAGTGTGAGAGTGAATGAAGAGCTGGAGTCACCAAAAACAAACAAACAAAAATGTGGAGCAAAGTCATAGCCCGGGGAACAGTAGATAATGGCCTCAATTCCATTGAACATGGTATTAATATTACTTAAAAAAAAATCTCAAAACTGAGCATAAAAACCAACAAACACACTTAATCTCAGGATCAGTAAAACACTAATACTATGAATTAAATTAAGTCCTTTGCTGTTTTATCTGACAGACCACACACTTAAAAAAAGAAAGTTTGCATTAGTTGCCAAGAAATAAAAACTTGGAGAAATCTCATAAAAGTCCACGTTTTTGTTTGTTAACATCAGGCTTAAATTGACACACAGGAATGATAAGCTAAAGCTAACCATTGTCCGATTAGTGCACACTCTCTCCAATTTGCTACAGTCCCTACCGCCCCATCCTGTACTACACCTAGCTTCTCTTCCCCAGTTACTTATTTGTCTAATCTATGGGCATTTGAGTTTTCAATATTTTGGCCAAATGACTGCAAGACTACTAAAACTATTCATTAGTAGGCAGTAAGGTAGGGTTGATGCACTTTATCTATGGAATCCTAGCTTTGTTCACATTTTTCCAAGTTCCTATGATGAATATTTGGAAATAGAGAAGTTTCAGATTTTCAAAGTTGACAATTGAAATAAAGAAACTTTTGAATATTTGACATGAGGTTTTTTGTATGTTTTTGTTTTTGCAGTTAGCCTGCTTCTCTTAAAAGTAAAGTTGAGCAAAGGAAAAATACCTACATGTTGTATTTTCTTTTCAGTTAAACTTGAGTTTAGGTTTACTGAAGTTTTGCCACATTGCTCCACCAGTTCACAATCAATTGTACACATTCAGTGAATAATTACATTCAGTAAGTCACATACTAAGTAATTTTCTATTTCATAGAAGTAAAGATTAATAGCCCAAAAGTGACCTTAAAGATTGTATGTTCAACCCTCTTAATTTATAAGAGAATGGAGGCTCATAGAGTTAAAGGAACATGGCCAAATTCATGCAGCCACACTACATGGCAGAACTTGAATTCAAATTCTTGCCTTAATTTCCCCAAATTACATTTAAAGACCATAATTTCTTTAGTTTAGGGTTTTAGGAAATGTTTTTATTGTAAAATATTACAAAGGCAAAAGCTTACAAAGTTTAATATGTTAATATATGTATACATGCCACCAGTTTTATTGAATTCTAATATATACTTAGATTTGGGAATAAATATTATAGCTAGAGTTGAAATTTTTTTTTTTTTTAATTCTCATCACTTTTCTCCTTCCTCAGAGATAACCAGAATGAAAACTGTGGTATTTTTCAGGAATCCCTTTAGGAACAAATTGTCCTTTTAAGAACATATTGAAAAAAACCCAGACTCTATAAAATAATTTAAATACATGAGCTGAATATGGGTGACGATGGCCTGGGGAGCCACACCCAAGAATTCTTGAGCAAGTGGTCTCAAGGCAGTTGGGTTATAGTTTGGTTTTACACATTTTAAGGAGACAGAAATTGCAGGTAAAATCATAAATCAACACATGGAAAGTGTACATTGATTTGGCCTGAAAAGGAAGGACATCGTGAAGGGGGCCTTACAAGTTACAGGTAGGTTTAAAGATTCTTTGGTTTGTAATTGGTTAAAGAAATAAAGCTTTGTCTAAAGGCTTGCAATGTTTTACAATAAAGAAGTCTATTAACTGGAGACAAACCACTATATATAAACTCAAGTGATCTATTAAGCATATTGATAGCTAGCAGGCAATTTAACATTAGCTTCCATGGCTTTAGGTCCTGTTTATAATTTATTATCTTATTGTCACAAAGAGTCAGTTTTATTAGTTTTGTGACTTCTGTTTAACATTAATGCTGATCAATTTAGCTAAACTCCAAAAGAGAGGGGGTATAATGAAGAGTATCTGACCTCCTTTCCCTCTAAGGCCAGGAACTTGGTTTTAAGGTTTTTCTGGGGTCCCCATGGTCCATTCACTGAGTGAGGGGCTTAGGATTTTATTTTAGTTCATATCCTTCAAAGGGAAATAAATTCTAAAAGCAATCACATTCACAAAGAGTTTTTCCTTCTTATTAAAATGTGTGAAACTTTAATGCTAAAGGGAGAATGCAAATAGGGTCTATTTATAGACTCATGCAATGGAAAGAAAACTGTCCCAATATGCCTCCCAGTGAAGGAAACTGTCCCAGTATGCCCCAAATTGAAACTAAGTTTTACTGACCAAGATCATAATAGAACTTTTGGTTTCAATGATAACCAAATCCTCTATGAGTAAAAGTGGAGAGAGATGCTTGTAGGTGGGGCCAGCTTCATGGGCATGCAACCTATGCAGTCACAAAAAGCCCCACAGCTCAAAGGGCCGCATGCTTTGTTTAATGCTCTGTTATTGCCATCTTGAAATTTCAGACAATTTTTTTAAAAGGGCCCCATGATTTTATTCTGCCCTGGGCCCCAGCAAGTATGTTGCTGGTTCTGGTTCCAAGGCATGTGACAGCTAGTTAGCTCCCTTCTAGGGACTCTTGAGCTGACAATGGCTGCCAGATCCACTCTGGCCTTTGGAGGGTGCTATTTTACCTTTAATACTCAGTCCTAATCTTAGATGCAGGCTTCTTGCTTTCATTCCTCAATGCACAGCTTAATATAAAAGCAGGAATGTTTAAGCAGGATTTCAAAGGCCGAGTTACTTAAAAAGGGAAGTGAACATGGAAATAGAAATAGATATGAATTTTTTATTTATTTGTTGAGCTTTTACCTTGTGCCAGGTGCTATGCTAAGCACTGTAAATGCGGTATTTCCTTAATCTGCATAACACCTTATGATACAGATATGATTATCCTCATTTTACAGATAAAGAAACTGAGAACCAGAGATTTTAAGTACCTTCCAAAGGTCAAATAGCTATTAAGAGAAATAATTCAAATTTGAGCCCAGTTCTGTCTTCAGAGACCATAAATAGAAGTCAAGTTTTGTTTTGTTTTTAATCTAAGAATAAAAATTCTAGAACCAGCCAAGCAACACAGTTGTTTTTAAAGGATTTTTTAAAAGATCATCCATGCTTTACATCATGCCATTCTCATAAAATGAGAAAGATTTTCAATAGTGCATCATGTACTTTCTGAGCTCACTGGGCTAATTAGATGCAAGGTCCCATATTATCGTCCAGTTCCAAAAATCTGCATCTCAAGTTTCACAGAAGAGTAAATTTCAAATATGCTGTCCTATTTTCTTATCAAGTTCTCTTATGCTTCTTAGGCAATGGGCTTTGATTTTGGGGCTCTGAAAACATAGTCACTGAAATTGAGATGTAAGTATAAACCAGTATATTTCAACCACAACTACAACCAACTTACTTTCACAAATAGAACTTTGGGGATACTTTTAAGCCACATATGCCTCTAGCTACCCATAAACACCCAACTGTAGGGTGAAAAAGTTAACTATATGCTGTTATGTTAAAATGCAACCCAATAATCCTAACAACCACCCATGTAGAAAACAAACACACATTTCCTAGCAGGGGTTCATATTATTATAGTATAAACTGGTCCTTACTACAAAATGAAGCAGTTGTTAAGTCCCACATCAAATATGACATTTTCCCATAGTGTTTAAAGAGATAATTGATATCAGATTGTTAACACACACACACACACACACACACACACACACGGATTTTACTTTGGCAAAAGGAGAGCTTTATTTCTTGTGAAGGGTTCTCAGCTCACAGTGGCCATTCTGGCTAGCTGAGAAACTGCTCCAGCCACAGCCAGAAACCCGATTTCAAGGGAGAGATAAAAGGGAACAGGATTTTGTACTGAGCGGGGTGGCTAAATGTACATATTTAACAAGCTATAGGAGGAGTCATGAATATTTATGAAGGGAAAATGCACATGCGCAATGGTGCTTTACACCTGGCATCCCGTCCCCAAGGCTGGGAAATCAGTTTTAAGTTTTTTTCTGGGGTCCCGTTGGCTGAGAGGGATCCGTTCAGTTAGTGGAGTGTTTAAGGTTTTATTTTTAGTTCACAAGATTAAGGAAATTCCCTTTGTTTTCTAGTTTATCATCATGAATGTATGTTAAATTTTATTGAATGTGTTTCCCGCATCTATTGAGATTTTATACTTTTTCTTCCTTTCATAAGAATATAATGTGTCTCATTATATTAGTTGCTTTCTAACATTAAAAACCTTGAATAGCTGAGATAAATTCAACTAGATATTGCATATTCATTTTGTTATACATTCCTGGATTTGATTTGTCGAATCTGTTTATTGTATCTTCATTGTCTATTCAATCAGTTTGGGGTCTTATTTTTATAATCCCCTTTCTTCTACTTTCCTTAGGTTTATTCTCATGTTTTCATTCTAACTTCTTAAGCTGAATGCTTGGCTTGTGTATCTTAAGTCTCTTTCTTTTTATTTTCTAATATTATCATGTGCAATATATAATTCCTTCAAATACTGCTTTAGCTGTACCTCACCAGTTTTGATAAATTTTATTCTTTACATTCAGTATTGATATTTTCCATATGAGTTCTTCTTTGATTTATGAGATATTTACAAGTATATGCTGAAATCAATAACAAAAAATGACTAAAAGTGAAATAATCCCATATAATGCAATCAGTGAAATTTCTTTAATTTTTAATTCCCTAATTATCTTTAGTTTTGTCTAATCTTCAATTCAGCCCATCCACTGAGTTATAATTTCAGTTATCATATTTCTCATTTCTAAAAGTTTTTTTCTCTACATCTTTCTTGTCATAATTTAATACTCTCATTGGTTCCATAAGCATATTAAACATCCCTTAAAATATCTGTTAATTTAAATCTATAACTCTTATTAGATCTAATTCTGCAGTTCGTTGTTTCTGCTCTATCTTGCTTCCTATGATTTTTGACTTTGAGCTCATACTGCCCCCAATTTGATCTTGAGATTCCAATTCCTTTTTAAATTTTTCTCTTATATGTATTTCCCATTAACAATGGTTTTATTTTTACATGATATCAATGGTATCTCATTTTATATACATATGCACATGCACACATTTATATATATTCTTTTACAACCCATGTTTTTATCTAATTGTTGTGAGTGTGAGAATCATCCATGCTTATTCATGGTGCTCTTATTAATTTATTTTTACTGCAGTCAAATTATGTACCCATTTTCCCACTATTTTAGACTACTGGGGTTTTTTTTCTTACTAATTTATAATTTTCATTTATATATTTTGAGAATAATTCTCAGTTATATGTGTTATAAATATTTGTCCTGTTATATAATTTATCTTTTCACAGGTTATGGTGTCTTTTGTGAACAAATATGTTCAATTTTAATCTAGTCAAGTTATTATGTTTCCTTTATGTTTCTTTATGTTTCCCACACATGGCCCCCAGGAAACATTCTTGCATCATTTGCCCTGATGGACTATGGAATAGAGGCTGGTCCCATGTGAGATTGCTTTTCTGGCTCTGGATCTTTAATCAATTAACCTCTTTCTTACCCTCCAGTGAGACCTCAGTCCTTGGTTTTTCAGATACCATTCTTCTCTGAATCTCCCAACTGCAGAGAACACATAAAGTCTCTCCAGATGGTCCCTTTGAAGATCATCTCACTTGCTCAAGGTAAGAAGATTGCAACTCTACTTCTGTTCCAACACTGGGGCCGGTAGAGACTGACAGTGAGGCAAATGAATTCCTAAAAGACATCTCCTTTTTTATTTTTTTCTATCTGACCCCATTTTTAATCTTTCATCCGGCTAAGGATTTAAGAGACATGGACCAGTTTCTCAGGATAATTTTCTTTGTAAATTTGCCTATGGGGGAGCACATGGAGGGAGGCACTTTGTCTCAAGCCCAGGTTGGTATCATGATAGCTATAGAACGGGATCCTTAGCTAATACTAAGAAAGGGCAAACAATCCCCATTCTAACATCTTGTTACATGTCATGTTTTAAATGTGTGTTACATACTTTGCCTGTGAGCTTAGTTTATAGATGACTAAATATTTTTATTATGCATGACAGTTGTTATATTATTACTGAAACATTCATGTTTTGAGAGAATACGAAAGTATGTAAATTTTGGTTATTTCTATTAATATATCCAATAGCCCCAAATAACTGGACTTTAATAGTAATGTCACATGAAGAAATTAAAGAAAACCTGAGGGTATTTAGATTGAGGAAAGTAAGACATATAAGAGATATAAAATCATTCTTTAAACATATGAAGGGTAATCTTGTGAAAGAGGCATAAGAATTATTTTATATTGCCTGGGGGAAGAATCAGAAGCTATCTGTGCAGAACTTTGGCTCATCATGAGAATGAACGTTCTGATGAATAGAAGTGTGGCAGAGGCCGGGCGCTGTGGCTCACGCCTGTAATCCTAGCTCTTGGGAGGCCGAGGCGGGCGGATTGCTCAAGGTCAGGAGTTCGAAACCAGCCTGAGCAAGAGCGAGACCCCGTCTCTACTATAAATAGAAAGAAATTAATTGGCCAACTGATATATATATAAAAAAATTAGCCGGGCATGGTGGCGCATGCCTGTAGTCCCAGCTACCCGGGAGGCTGAGGCAGAAGGATCACTCGAGCCCAGGAGTTTGAGGTTGCTGTGAGCTAGGCTGACGCCACGGCACTCACTCTAGCCTGGGCAACAAAGCGAGACTCTGTCTCAAAAAAAAAAAAAAAAAAAAAGAAGTGTGGCAGAGATTGGCTAGCCATTTACCAAACTTGTTTCTTCTCGTCTAGGGTACACATTTTGATAACATTTTCCTTGCGATTAGGTGTGTCCACGTAATTGAGGTTTTTTTTTTTTTTTCTTTTTGAGACAGAGTCTCACTCTGTTGCCCGGGCTAGAGTGCAGTGCAGTGGTGTCAGCCTAGCTCACAGCAACCTCAAACTCCTGGGCTCAAGCGATCCTGCTGCCTCAGCCTCCCAAGTAGCTGGGACTACAGGCATGCACCACCATGCCCAGCTAATATTTTTTTCTATATATTTTTAGTTGTCCAGCTAATTTCTTTCTATTTTTTTTTTTCAGTAGAGATGAGGTCTCGCTCTTGCTCTGGCTGGTCTCGAACTCCTGAGCTCAAACGATCCTCCCATCTCGGCCTCCCAGAGTGCTAGGATTACAGACATGAGCCACCGCACCTGGCCCTGATTGAGTTCTGACCAGCAGAGTGTGATGCTTGCTGCTTTCAGGGCTGACCCAGAAACACCTTCTCCTGCACAGTCATCTACATTCTTTCTTCTTCCACTGACTTCATGCTGATGAATTTGGAAGCCTTTGGTGCTACATGCCAAAGATGGAAGGAGCCTGTGCCCTGAATCAATACTTGGAAGGGATCCTGCTCCTCAACTTAAGAAGGGGCATGTCCAGATAAACCTACTCTAAGTTGAAAATATTGTAAGTCAAAAATGTGTTTAATATACCTAACCTACTGAACACCATAGCTTAACTTAGCCTATTTTAAATGTGCTTGAAAACTTGTAAGCTAAACTGTGGTAATTTTTGGACTGCTTGTACTGCATTCTTTGCCACTAAGGTACTCCTTTAGCAAGCCTGCCTTAGAAGGAATTAGACATTTGCACAAGAGTAGAATTATACATTCTCTGAGTTTCCCCCTAATCCTGAGATTTTTTAAAAATTTTATTCACCCAAATGTTTTCTACCTTATTATGCTCACAGATATTCATTGTAGTTAAGAGCATATTTCCCTTTAACAGTCCTCAGATCTCTCTTCTAATTTACTGTTTCTAAAATGCTGTGAATATTTTAGACAACCTAACTTGTTAGCTCTGTGCTTAAAATAACAATCTGTATGAAAACGGCAAGATTATAAATTTTAGAGAAAGAATATTTTTCATTTTCAATAGATTTATATACACAAGCTTGCAATGCAAGAAAGATTAGAATGAAATACACAAAGTAGGCAATAGTGGTTATTTCTGTATGCTAAGATTACGGTTGATATTTAATTTTTTTCTTTAAACCTTTCTGTATTCTATTTTATTTAAGCCAAAAAAGGGAAGAAAAAGAATTTTCCTTTAATAATCTTTTAAAAAGCCACCAAATAGCTATTAAGATTATTTTAAAAATTTAAAAAATACATTTTAAGCTGAGACCTGTGAGGTTCATGTATGAAATAAGAATGTGAGCTTTTATTTGTGGACTTGGTCGTATCCATCATCTTCAGTCAGATTCTATTATCTACAGTTCAGGCGATTGGCCCCAGGCCTCCAGTGAAGCAACCCTACTTTGCTACACATACACTTCTGTTTTATTTACATTCATCACCCAGCTTCTATTTCTCATTGCTCTACAAAAAGAGAAAGCAAAGGAGAAGCTGCCTTTATAGCTGATATAGAATGATTTATCCCATTCTTTATTGCTCATTTCATTAACTGATTGTTTATATACCACCTATTGTGACCTCGCTTAAATCTTTGATTGGGAAAATTATTCTTAATTGCAGGCCCTCGGTGAATGCTTTCTGTGATAGAGAATGTGGTGCGGTATTATTTCTTACTCCCCACAGAATTATAATTGGATAGATTTCATTACAGCCCTCCTTTGTTTTATTATTCCCCAGTTCCCAATTTACCTTTCAGTTACCTTTTAGTTATTTGTTTTTCCCCTAAAATCTGTAGCTATCATCATTTTACATTGTTGTAAGAGAAGCACGTTTCTCTGTTCTATTTTATTTCTCTCCTCAAAATAACTCACAAAACTGACCATGGTAGAAAAGCCAATTTGTACAATATAGTTAGACAACTGAAAATCTGATCCGTGGGCTAAAGGGCTGGCTCCACGTTAACATGACTAGTTTGGGGATACCAACATAGGTACCAGGAGTTCTAGCCTGGAGCTTAGCCTGAACTGCACTCTGACAGTGTCACATCCTTGTCACTGGTGAGAGGACACTGATCTTTGTAGTTTCACATGTTCCCATAAACTGGGTTGTAATGGTTTTGGCCCTGAGTGCTCTACTGCCCTGGGGTGTCTACAGTGAGCAGAGAGTTTTCAGCAGTGAAATGATTTGAACAGTTGCCTGAGTATTCAGAACATACAGAACTAATGTCACAGGTGCGTTGTAGCCAGTGTGCTCCTGCTGTTCCTGCAAATGGTCGACAGTAGGTCCAGACAAATCGAAAAGGCTTTCCTGGATAGTGTGAGCCCAGAACGAGCAGCTAAATGTTGCCTGCACTGCTCAGAAATATTTTCCACGCCATAAATCAGGATCTAGTTCTGACGGAATGGAGAAGATGAAAATATTTAATGTAGAGGATGATAATGATGATGGTAGCTAATATTTTTGGAACACTATGCTTTACGTATTTTACTTATTTAATCCTCATAGCAATCCTGGATGGTAATTATGTAAACCACCAGTTAATGAGATGAGTCATAAAAATATAATAAATACTTTTTGCATCGAAAATAAACACAGCTTTCCCCTTGCATTCCCTTTTTCTTAATTTCAGCATATTATACGGGTATCAGTATTTAAGTTACATATATTGGCTTTGCCCCACTCACATTCCCTTTTTACAGAGCAATGAAAACTGGAGGTAAGTGAAACTTTATTCCTATACTACAGATAAAAAAAGTTAAGTACAGAGAAATTGTCACTTGTCTAAAGTTAAATATTAACTTGGATATTTAATATTGAGATTTAAATTGGGGGATATATTTGTTATTGGAGACATAGGGCATATAATCATAATTATTTACACATAGTATCTCTAATTCTCACAATAGCCTTTTAGGTAGGTATATTGTCCCACTTTACAGTAAAGGAACTGAGGCTCGGTTTTAGTGACGTATCCATGGTTACACAGTGAGAAGTTGATGGAGCTGGGGGAGATGCTCAGGTCTGTCTGACAAAAAAGTCCAGACTATTTTACTAGATCACATAGCCAGGCACATATTTCCTGGGGTTGGTCCCAGAATATCTTCTTTTTCAGTTTATCCCTGTTCCTTTTCATGACTAGCCTAAATTTTAGTCAGAGGTATGACTCAAGAAATTGATTAAATTAGGCTTTTAAGTAGTCTGGAGAAGAGGAAAATTAGCCCTGCTTTCTTCTTTTCTGAATTTAGATATGGGGTTGGGGGTGGAATTCTCTCTCTGTTTAAAGCTGAATATATAATAATACTCTTAAATCACACCATAAATCAGGATCTGGCATTGTAAGCACTGGGTGGGCAAGGAAAGATTAAATGAATGGGGGGAATGAAATATAACTTAATCTGAACAAACATAGGCAAAAGAGATGAGGAAGGTAGGCTTTGAGAAAATGGAAGTCTGGGAAGATTTAATAAATCAATTAATTGAAAGGTTGGCTCTAAGGGTGTTGTCTAATATATTAATACAATCAATTATACACTACACAGTTTAGTGCAAAGATCAGGACTATTCCTTTATAAATACACACACACGTGCACACATGTACAAACACATGAGCATATATACATACACGACCTTACTTCATGAACTAGAGCTCTCAAAAGTAATGTTTTTTTGTGAATGCATAATCTCTTTTAGGAGAGAGAAATGAATGACAATAAAATAAATTGCTAGCCACTATTATTTCAAAATGTCCCATATCATTTTCATTTTAGACTCTTGTTCATTTAGATTCAGACTCATTTACAGGTCCTTTACACTAGAGAATGATGCACCTTTTGGACAAAAGTCCATTGCAATGATTAGATGGACCAATCTTCTCAATTTCCTTCTACCTCTACAGGATTTTGCAATAAAAAGTAATTTGTTTTTCCTACTGATGATCCTGACTGCTACAAGATTTAATCTAAATTCATTAAACATTCAGTTACATTTGTGATTCAATATTACAAATGTAAGAGAGTATTTTAGCATGCTTTACCTGCATTTTCAATAAAAAGGATTGCAAAACATTAGAAAAACCTTTTGGTTTGTTTTCTGATTGCATATTTGTTATACACATTTTTTTAAATAGGAAAAAACATGAAACTGAAAATAAAAATTTTCAGTGATCTTTCGCAGAGATGTGTATTGCTAAAGATATGAAAAAACATATATATATTTATTAATAGGTACAAAGAATGCTATTAAAAATTAAAAATAAAAAAACAAGAAACAGATTTTTTTTTACCTGATTCTTATCTCTGGTAGATGATTCTTCTGGTTTATTTGCAGGAAAGAAAGATGGAAAGCATTTGATGGGCCTTTTAGGTGGCCATAGATAAAGTCATTAACACATACCACAAACACCCTCACATGGATAGGCAAGGACAAGATGAAGGGGAGCTGTATTTCCTTGTAAAAAAGTAACGGGAAGTACAGTAGCTCAAGAGTCCCAGGAGGCCTAGCATCATGGTGGGCGGGGGGGGGGGGGGGGAGTAAGAATTCACACAACAACACAGCCAGTGAGAAACTGAAGAGAAATGGAAAATTAATGCTTGTTAGATTTCTAGAAATGGTGCTATCTGCCATTGAACTGCAAATTGTTTTCCATCCTGTATTTTATTTATTGGATCCTCATCAACCCAATTTTCCACCAAAATTTCAGTAGAATTTCATTGTACACAGGAGCTTTGGGTTTGCAATACTTTGGGTGTAATGTATGCAAATAATGCATTTAAAAGTCAAGATTATTATATTGTATACATACAATATTGAATCCATTTTTTTTCACTTTTTATTTTGAGCTTTTTTCCATGTCATTTATTGAAAATGGTTTTAATTGTTGCATAGAAATTTTTCCTATGGAAGTACTAACTTTTAAATAATAAATCCCTTGGTTTGGGGAATTTATATATATTAATAAAGTCAGAAATGGATGTTATTATGCATATATTTTTGTATACTGTTCTGATTGTTTTCTTAATGACAAATACCCAAAAGGAAAATACTTGGGTCAAAAACTTTTAACATTTTTAACTTTTGTTATTGGTTGCCAAATTTTAATCAGGAAAAAGTTGTAACACAGTTTTACCATTAGTTTGTAAGTCTGACAAATAGAGATCATATTTATAAAATTCCTAGAAATCATATCATGTTCTATGAATATTATTGATAAATTATATGAATATTATTGATATAGTCAAAGAATAGTGTTTCCTTGTTTCTTTATTTTCATCGTATTGATTATTAATGTTGAATTTTTGCACCTATTAAATAGATGTGCTTTTAACCATTTTCCCTTTTAATATCTTTTTCTTATTGACATGTAAGATATCATCCTATATTAAAGATGTTAACACTTTGTTGTATAAATGTTGCCTATATTTTTCCTAATTTGTTGTTCTAACCTTTAATTTTGATTATGGAATTGTCATGCTTAGGAGTTTAAATTTTTAGATGGTCAAGTCTACCAAAGTTTGCATTTGATGTCATCTAAATTTTCTTCTAGATATTATATATAATCTTTTATGTTTTATAGTTTCATTTATATTTTAGAAATTCTATGGGGAGCTTGGTAGTTCTTGTACCATTGAATGTTTACATTTATTTTTGTTTCTTTAGAATTTCACTGGTAAAGTTGGGAGGATGACATTATTAGTATTCTCTCAACATAACCTGGAAGAGATTTTTAAAAATTCATGGTTAACCAGATGACTCAATTCATCAATATGCACATTCTTTAAGAAGTTTTCAGCTGGAAAAACAAAACTTGAAAGTGGTTTAAACAATAAGGGATTTATTATTTTATATAACAAGACATGCAAAAGTGAGCATTTCCATAGTTTGCTAATCCAGTAAGTTAATGCTTTTACAAAGGACACGGGTGTCTTGGATCTTTTCACTCTAGTGTCAATGCCTCCTCTTCTTTTGGCTGAAGCAGCACGTGCTCACACAATCACATGGAGCTATGTATACTTCATCACTTATCTTTTTTTATCAGAATGAAAATCTTTCCTCAAAGTCAAGAAGTCCAGAATCATACTTCTCCCTAGTTTAACTTACCAGGATTGCAAAACACATCCATGATTAAAGCAATCACTAGGGAAGAAAATAGAATTATTATGATTCTAGATTAACTATAATGACATTCACTGCTTGGGGCCTGGAAAGGGGACCATATTCTGATCACTTGTGAGCAGGAAAGAAGAGGTAGCTATTGAATAGGCAGCAAAATGTGTTGATATAATCAAGTACTGCAGCAAATTTATATTTTAAATTAAAGCTGGGATTCTCATTTATGAATGAACCCTATTTTCTTGTACTGGAATTACACGTCTATTTGATCTAAATTGAGCTTATAAGTGATTTGATTGTATGGCTCAGATCTTCCAAGTTGTTTTGAGAAATGATTTTAAAAGGTGGTTCTGATGGAAGAGGAAAGGCAGAAATTTAAAGTCAGAACAGAGAGGGATTGGTAAGAAGGAGAAAGAGAGTAAAAGTGAGAGGTGATTCTCAAGGATTGATGTGACAATGAAGGAATGGAGAAACATAGCAGAAGAAAAGGGTCTTAAAATTATTGTATTCTGTATTTCAGATATAAACTTATGTTTTATTGCTTTCTTGTAGTAATTATTTTATTATCATTTTGGTTTTAATGTTCATATTATAATTAAACAGCAATGCCAGTTTTTCCATTCTATCATGAGGAAGCTATTGATTAATATCTGAATAATCTTCAAAGTTTTATTTCAGATATTAATATTAGTCACTTTTATTTATCTCTTCTTACCAGAAACCACTTATGAAATGCTTTTGTTCTCTTTTTCTCCTTTACTTTTTAAATTACTTTCTTTCTGGTTGAATTTTACTTCCTATTCTATCCCCAGAATAAATGTTTTAAAAAAACCATGGTTGTTCCCACTATTAAATACTTTTGTATAGCATTTCTCAATTTGTATTTTTAAAAATTACAGATGTTTTCTTATTTAGATCTCTTGTTTTCTGTGAAATGTAAATGTTATGATTTTCATTATAAAAATGAAAAAACAATTGAAGTTCAAAGACATTAAATTAACTTAATCATGGTGACATAGCTAACAGGTGGCAAACCAGGGCTAGAATAAAGTCTATGTGACCCTAGGCCCCTCTGCTAGAGGCTTCCTTTAGCTTGCAGGAGTCACAAAAGAGAGATAAGAATGTCCCAGGGGAGGAGGCCAGCCTTCCTTTCTGTTTTTTGACTGTTCTTGACAGCATCTTCCAGGCAGAGGCAGTTGATGGCAGCTTCCAGCTTCTTTGGCACTTTGGTGCTCCTAGCAGCAGGCTCAGCACATGCCCCCAGAGGAACCAACAACAGCTGGGGTGGGACCTGCTCCTTCCTCTGAAGTCTAAGCATCAAGTCCTCTAAGACCCATGGTTATGGAGACTTACCTCTTCTGCTCCCCCGGCCTGGGAGAGGTTGCTTCTTCCTGCAGGTACCATTTCTGTATTAGTTCAGTGTCCATTTTGCCCTTTCAGCCTTCCAACGTCTGTGAAACTGTGTCCTATACCATATATGATTCCCTCGGATAGCTCAGTGTGATTTCTGTTTTTCTGAGTGATGTGTAAATAACTCCCCTTTTGTCTAAGGTGGTTTAAATTGGGGTTCTGTTTCTTGAAATCAAATTGCTCCTGACCAACACAAGCACACTTTATGGTTACTGAGTAGAATAGCACCATGTGTTAAACTATTTTAAATACACGATTTTATCTAATACTTTCAGGGATGAGAGGTAGGTGCACTGATCAAGAGGCCTGTTTCATCACTCATGTCTGCCTCTCCACGACCCCCTGCATGCGCACCCCCTCACATGTGTGTACCACAGCCACCCACAGGCACTTAGGCGCTTTCCCTGCCTCTATCGGTGGCCAGGTGGGCAGACCTTATGCTTGTTATCAAGGAACTGGTTTACTCCTAATACCAAAGAGAAAGGGGCCTCTGCATGCCTGCAGGAGTAAAATGACATCTGATGTGTGAGTGATATTGCCAAAAATAAAGGCCCAACAACCTGAGTACTCTCTGTGGCCTGGTAACTGTGGAAGAAATCTGGGACAAGGGGCACTGGGCTTTGAGTAGACTGACATCCTTGCTTTCTGAAAACTTATTTCAATAACTAATCCTTGTAAATGAGCTTTTGTGTCTCCAAGGCCTGGAGCAGAGGCTTCTTATCTCATTAACATGTTAGAGGCTGAAATCTTTCATCGGGATACCTTCCTAGAGGCGGGAGGTAAGTAAGGTCTAGAGAAGAGGACAGGGCAGGTCCAGTATGGGATCATGCGCTGGGAGCCAGAGCCCTCTGCCCCGATTCCTGACTCTCAGGCAGTGTCTCACCGTGCTGTGTCCTTACTGTTCAATCCAGTAAAGCTTTTGTTACAGGAAAGATTTCATCCACAATGTTTAGAGATGCTCGCTTAGCAGGGACCAAAAATTTGATTAAGGACGAAGTCAACAGGTTCACATGTGAGGAAGCTGAGGCACAGTAAGGTTGATACCTCTAAACCCCCAACTTTGTTAGTTTTCTCATCTAGAACTTATGCCACTATCGTCAGGCAAACTCATCCAATTTCTAAGCCAGAGGCATATTACCAACCTTGGTCACATCAGTGAAAAATAATATAAGATCATATCTATTTTTACCTCCTGTCACATACTCAGCTATAAATTAAAATAGTATTTCCTTTAATCCTCTGGACAAAGCCCATGAGTTAGGCATTATTTCAATTTATAAATGGGGGAACTGAGGCTCAAAGGGGGTAATTAACTTATCCCTCAAAGTTTCACAGCTGGTAAGCAGCAAAGCCAGGATTTGGAACCAAAGCTTTTCAACACCCAAACCACTGCTCTTACTTAGTACGACAAAAGTGGACCTGCCTTTGGTGTAATAGACTCAGCCTTGCTATGCTGAATAAACCCTGTCCCCCCTGGTATCTTCTAAGTCTTTTCCCTCCAACACTCCCGTGGCTGTCCCAGTCCATGTGACTGGGGCTCTGCCTTGGTTTCTCTGCCTGGACCTGTGTTTCCAGAAATAGCGTACTGTCCAGGCCCAGTATATGACTCAGATTTGGCATGTTCTTTTCCCATGGCAACTTCCAGGAACATGCGCCATCCTACTGATTACAGCTCTTTCAGTTCTCATGCCTGTCAGAATCATGTGTGACCTTGCTCAGTCAATTAGTATTGGGCATTATCACCTTCTCTAGACTCTGTAGACAGCGTGGTTTTCCCAAGTCCCATCCTCATGACCATGCCTGCCATCTTTTCTACCAACTTTCCATCATGTCTTTTGGTCTAATCCATTTGAGAAATGGTAACACTGTTCTGTAATTTAGCCCAAAGACTTCTGTGGCAAAGGTTTTCTGCCCACGTCTTTATTTTCATTTCTCTCTTCTAGTGCTATGATTGAGTTTCCTTATTAGCAGTTGTTCATCCAAGAACCAAGCAAAACAGCTATTGCTGATTGCAATACACCTGGAGATATAACCATGTCAGATGGTGCAACATCTAATTCCAGGTGTATAAAGTAACAGAGGGCAGTGGACTACCTGAGAGAATTGGAAAGCTTCTAGGCAGATATTCCCAGTAAAGTAGCTACCTCTTTCCTTATCTCTGCCTCTTCTGCCCATTCTACTTGCTTGTCTCAGGCAAATTTACTCAACATCTTCTTGTGTCATTGTCTTAATCAGGCATCCTCAAACTACAGCCCGCGGGCCACATGCCACCTGCCTAGGATATTTATCCGGACTGCCAGTTGTTTTTGCCCCTGCTGCCTATCCTGCTTAGCAGCCGACTCATCCGGGGCCCACAGTGTGCACTCTCCAACGGTCTGAGGGACAGTGAACTGGCCCCCTGTTTAAAAAGTTTGAGGACCCCTGGTCTTAATTCTGCCCTGAAGACTTCTTCTATCAAACCCTTGACCCAGAACAATTTGGTTCATCAATTTATCATGTGACTATCTCTTGATTGTCTGATTATCCAAAAAGTTTCACCTGACAAATTGGAAGACCATGTTATCTTGAAACCCGACTTTTCTCTAAACAAGCAACTGTTCTTTCTCCTCACTACCTTACGAACACATTTATCTGTCAACAACTATCAACTTTCTTTAATGTATTGAGTTACTTCTGCAAGATAATAAGAAGTTAAGATAAACTATATTTTAATAAAATTGCACAAGTAGCATTAATTTGATTTGAAAACTAATTTTATTTAGGTCTCAGTGATTAGGGCCCATGGAGACCTGAAGAGTCAGACAGTTGATACTAAACATTAAATTGGTGACCAGGGAACTGCACTGGATTGAATCTCAGTTCTATCTCTTCCACTAGTCCTCTTGATATCAGACAATTCTTTTTGAATTTTTAGTTTCCCTGAAAACACAGAAAATTGGACTACATGCTATTCTATGTTCTGGAACTCTCCATAGTTATAGCATGTCACAAACCCATTTTAATATTTTTTTATAAATAGATGTTACTTTATTTAGGTTTCTTTGAGATCTCGTTGAGATCTACCAGATGATTTATTTCTATACCATTCAAAATTTCAAAAAAGCTCTTTAAATTAGACCACTGATTGAGGTTCCTGATACTCTGTGTTTATTTCCCTTTTACTATATGTGTCTATAGTGAATGCCATCTGTTCTAGTCCTGGCTGCTCTGGGATAAGAGATATTAAGAGAGAGAGTTATAAGAGTGTGAAGTGGATGTAGGCCAGCATGGTGATGTCACAGTCAGTGACTGACCCTAAAAGGAAAGGTGAATTTCTGGGACAGATGTGGACTGATTTACCAGCTACTCTTCCCAGTTGATTCTTCTTTGATTCCAACCTAGACAGCTATGAGTTTTATATTTGCTAAGGAAAGAAGCTTTTCATTTGTGTATTTAAGCTTCATTCACTTAAGTGGAGTAATTACTACATGCAAGGCATCAGCCTAGGATCTAGAGATGCAGAGCGAGCAGAACAGAGGGGCTCTGTGTGTCTAGAAGGCCATTAGTCAAATAATCAACTGATAAATTCCAATTGCACAATGTGGTACGTGCTATTGTAGTTCTGCTGTAATGGATTCCCCTGCCTACCCCCCCTGCCTCCCATGACACTCCTTACTCTATTATATGAGGAAGGTCTAGGAGGGGGTGTGATTTTAGAAAAGTCAGACCTATAGTATCTCTTCCTTCTCTTGCCTTAACCTTCTTTAAGCTCCACAATTTGGTGTCCCCAGCCCCCTTACCTTAATTCATTTGGGCTGCTATAACAAAATACGTTAGATTCAGACTGGGTAATTTATAGACAATTGAAATTTCTAGCTCCCAGTTCTTGAGACTAGGAAGTCTAAGATCAAAGTGCAAGCTGATTTGGTGTCTGGTGAGCACTCTTTCTCTCTGTTTCATAGATGGTAACTTCTAGCTGAGTCCTCACATGGCAAAGGGACAAACGAGCTCCCTCAGGCCTCTTTAATAAGGGGGCTAATCCTCCATCCTCATGACCTAATCACCTCGCAAAGGCCCATCTCTTACTAGATCACTTTGGGGGTGGGGAGGTTAGGATTTCAACATTTGAATGGGTGAGGGGACACAAACATTCAAACAATAGCACTTGTCTTCTGGGAAACTGTACCTGTCTACATATATGAATGAGGCCTTCTTCCTTTATCTTACCTAACACCATTGTCTAGACACAAAAGGATTCCTTGGTCCAGGATTTGATATCTCACAAATGGAATGATGTGAGTTTTTCTGTGAGTGAGGAGGACTGAGATACTGTTGTTTCTTTGCTTTCAAATCATTTCTATTTCAACAAGATCTATAACTGATTATACATCACAAGTTACCTAAGAGCAAGCACTTGTCACCTAATAAGTATTATTTATTTATCATAAATAATATTTATGATTATTTATCAAGTAAGGTTAAAAGTTACTAGGTCAATAGGACAAATATGTACCCATGGGACAACGTATCTGTCCTATTGACATAATTTTTGACCTTACTCTATACAAAACAGTAATCCTGGCAGAATATTGTTAAGAAGCATTTGATCTACTTCTAAACCTGCTTATGTTATAAGGCCCATAATTTAACTTAGAAAGTCTGTGTCTGGACCAAATCAACCTGATCTAAAAGATTCTTTTTTCCCTTCTGCTTTATTGAAATATGATTGACAAATAAAAATTATATATATTTAAAGAGTGCAATGTGATGATTTGATATACATATATATTGTGAAATGTTTATCACAATCAAGCTAATTAATATCATTCTTTTGGGTGTGGTGGGAACACTCAAGACCTACTTTCCAAGCCAATTTCAAGTATACAATACGGTATTATTAGTCACCAAAACATATTTATCTTCTGATGGAAAATTTGTTACTTTTGACCAACATTTCCCATAAAAGACTCTTTTTGATAAGATCATCTCTCTCAAGATAGAAGAAAAGTGTATGATTGTTGGAGCTCAGTTCACCCAACTTATGCAATTAAATTATGAAGGAACGTAAGACTGAGAAACCTGACTTTGTCTAGGGGCATTGACTATAAGGATTGCTAATGGGCAATGGCAGCAAAAATCCAAAGACCATGACATTGAAAGAAAATCTAGACCCCATCAGGAGACACACAAATCTTATTCAAGCCATTGTCAACCATTTATAGGTTTTATCCTATCAGTTCGTTTATTCATTCACATGTCTGCAGCATTATCTATCATATATGGAATATGATGGTAAAGACAGAAATGTTCATAATGTTGCTTATAATCTAGCTGATCCTTTTGCCTATCACAAATATATAAATAGAAATATTTACTTGCCGTGACACAGAAAGGATATATTTCTCTCGTTATATACTGCTCTGTACTAACAATATGAGAGAGTTATGATATTTAGTGTTGGTTGAAAGGTTCCCTATTACCCCTTATCTTTCTTGGTTATTGAGGGCACAGAGGCATGATTCTTTAGGTTATTGCTGATTCTCCCTTGCGTGGGAGAGAAAGGCCCAACCGCTGCCTTGGGAATTCCATTAAAATAAAAGAACATTCTTGAAAAATGAAGTCAAAGGAATAAAATAATTTCTTAGTTTATGACTGAGTCTTGAATTTGTGTTTCTGTAACTCTTACATTCCACTAACTGGGATATCCCTAGAAATGGCCTCAGATGAAGACCAATGCACATCTCAGGACAGAAGCTGGCAAAAATCCCACCAAACTTGATTTGGCTCTGTAACTAATTCAACAACAGTAACACAGCTAAGTAGCTTGCTATTTTCTATAAAAGTCTTTAATGTTGGGAGTTGAGATCCAACTCAGCTGCATTTGAATACATGTTAATAGTGTTTCTTTTAACTGGATGAATCTTAAGTGTTGTTAGCTAAATTTTTGAGAGTTTCTTGAGTGCTCTTAAGCCTTGTAGAATGGTGCTCAGAAAATCTATCTTTGGTATATTGGAATGTTAATGAAAATGCTAATAAACTTAGGCTGTGCTCATGTAATTCAATGTCCAGTTGAAAACAGACTGCAAATGGAGTATTGCCTCCTGTTCTGAGAGTTATCCTTCAACGGCAACACTGAAAATATAAGGTGCAAGAAGTACCACACAGGGAGGAGCCTAGGAGGAAAGTTTTACCAATAATATTTGAAGGAATACTGGATGTTTTCACTGAAGAAATGAAGACTCAGAGTTGAGAAAGATGTAAGGAGCTTGGAAGAAGTATAGTTACAAAGAATTAGTTGGTTAGGTTTGCTCCAAAGGGCTGCATAAAGACTCAGTCGAAGTTTCTGTAGGCAAATTTAGGTATCTAAATTTAGGAAGAAAACCCAGAATTCTTCAAATATACAAAGAGCTGCCTCTCAAAACAAAATCCACCCCAGACTGAAACATGCCAGGTAAAGTTGGGGACTCCACTCCTTGTAATCTGTAGAAGAGAATCCCGTGATGAAAGGAAGTAAATCTGACTTAGGTGCAAAGGGTTAAGAAGGCTTGAAGTTGGCCACACCTGAATTTGTGGACCAGGTCCATAACTACTTGTCTATGAAAATTTGAGGAAGGCGTTTACCTTATTTAAATCAAATCCTGTCATTTGAAAAATAGAGGTAGCACTTTCCTCAATGTGTTTGTTTTGTGATGAATAAATAAAATCTGATATGTCAATACTCTGCCAAAATGTTTGACACACAGAAAGCACTTCTCTGAGTAGCTTGTAGGCTTCCTTCCAGTTTAAAGAATGCCAAATTCTGAGAATGGTACAGGGAGTATATAATGATTTTTGCTACGTATCTTTTTACATGCTAATTCTGTCTTCTCTTTTACATATTATGGTCCTGCCTTATATTCCAGTAGCTTGGAATACCCTACAGCCAAAGTTGTGGCCAGAGGTTCTGAAATCAATGTGAAGATTACTCTGGTCATGTGTAGTGTTTTCATCATGGAATTATGAGTAGCTCAATTTAAGATAGCTCGGTTTGCTTTGTATTGGAAAAAGCTAACGCTTTACTGTCTATGGGGATATCAGGGTTTGTATTTTGGCTTTACTATAAAGTTTGCAAATTTAGAGAAGTAATTTCACCTCTGATGACCTCAGATTTCTTATTATTGAAATAAGGATGTTGATTAGATAACCTTTAAAAACTGTCACATATATACATAGATATGTGTGTATAAACACAACACACACACACACACTTTTACTGTATGGGCAGCTCTATCAATATTTTTCTAGAATGGAAAGAGAATACAATTTGAATTTCAAAGAACTTTGTCAAGATGGAGAAGTAGAAAGAAAACAACAAAAAAAATGTTCACTGTAAACTAATACAGAAAATAGTAAATAGTACTAATTCAAGCTAAGAAAAATAGCAAATTTGGATCATATAAGAGACCTTGGGTAAACATGACTCAAGAAGTAAATAAGGCATAATAAAAATGGACCCACAGGTGTCATGGAAGCCCCGAATCTTATATAGGAAAGTCAGGAAATACTTCAAGATCTCTTCTTGATGGAGGGGGAAGGGTTTGCCAGATATACCAGGAGACACGGTGTTTAGGTCTCTCTTAGTGCCTATAAGAGGACTTCTACACTGCTGGGTGTACTTCAGGAACAGCAAGTGGGTTCAGTTTCTCAGGAGTTTCAGGTGTGTGTAAAGAAAAAAGACATGAAGTGGGAGGAACCATTTCAGAGGCAAAAAATGAGTGTGTTTGTGAGCTACGATGTGGTAAAGAGGAGTCATTGGAGCCTAGGCAGATTGCTTTTATTATCCTCATCTTCCTCAAAAATCACACAGAGACTATGCAAAGTGCTGTACAAAAAGAAAGAACTAACCAACTAACTTCTTTCCTAACTTCCTTCCACCAATATGTACTGTGCTTCTGCAATATGGCAGACCTTGTGTTAGGTGCAGCAGACATTCATATCCTCACCCTAGGCTGTGGGGCATCTCTCATCTGCACAATGCCATGATTTGGGAAATCCAGCTTGCAGTCAATTTAACCATTCCCCAGTTCCCCCAAAGGTACTCCATCTTGCTTAGGTTCCCTGACTCAGCAGATGGCCCAGGTTAAGCCCAAATACTTTTCATGGTGCCATCCAAGAATCTCAGGTACAATCAAGACAGGCTGCTCTACTCTGGCCCCTTGTTCAGTGCTGCTGTTTTCTAGTTCTCTCTTCTCCTGTTCAGGGTGAAAAGGGCGCAGATTAATAAGCTCCTAGCCAGGCAAATTTCTGACTATGGAATAAATGCAAGTTTCCCCTTGTTGCAGGCACCCCAGTTTTTATGAGTGTTTCTACTGGAGCCCCTTGGTTAGGAGGAAGGGAAGTAACCAGCTACCTCTCTTCCACAGGTGATAGTAAAGAAGAAAATACCTTCTCTTTGTGAATTCTGTACTTTCCAAAAGATTTGCTACCCTTTCCCTCTCAAAGTCCTTCTTATATTAACTAGAGATTAGGTAGTTTTGGCACCTCTCACTAAGCCATTCAGGTAAACTTCTAGAGGCCGTTGTTCTTAAAATGCAGCATACTTTCTAATGCCTTTTGTCCTAAGCTTTGGGCCTTAACTGCCAATGTGAACTCTTATCTTATTTTAAAAACTTCATGGTGCCTAGAACTATGCTTTGCCTATTACATATGGGAGTTTAGAATACCAGAAGGACAATTTAGAGGCTTCCAGTCCAATCCCTTCATTGTTCAATAGGAGAGCTGGGATACAAAGACATGAAGGGGTTTGTCCGAGAGCACATATTTGTTATTGGATACTTGAACTATATCAGTAAAGATATAGTTCTCTCAGTTACAAGAGACAGGAAACCTTGACTCTAAACTATGTGAAACAATAACAGAATGCCTTATATCATATAACTGGAAGTCCAGAGATGGAACAGTCTACAAGGAAGGCTCAATCAAGAGCTCTGATTCAATTACTCTGCTATTCTCTCTGCTCTGCCTTTCTACCAGGTGTCAGCTTTGTCCTCAGGCTTGCATCCTTCGTGGTTTGAACATGCCTGCTCATTGTTGCTGTGGCAAAACAATTCCTTATTCTTGTGGACCTGGTGAAAGGAACTTTTTTCCTCCTTTCACCATGGAATGGTACTTTGCAAGCTGATTGGGCCAAACTGGTCATGTGCTTGATCCTGGACCAATACAGTCGCCAGGGAAATGCCTGTGCACTGATGAACTTAAACCTGGGTCCCTGAACAAATCACTGGCAAGGGGTGGACTTACAATGATTGGCTTAGTTATTATGATCCATTTCTTGAATGCAGATGGGTTCAGCTATTCTGAGTTACAAATATGACTGTCAGGGAGTGGTGAGGGGTGGATGCCTAAACAAAATAGGGAAGGAGAAAGGAAGGAATGGATACAGTGTAAACAACAAACAGTATCCACTACAGGAACCCAAGGCTCCCCTATATTCCAGGCTTGTGTTGATTGACTGATATCAAAGGAGAGAGATGTACTCTGAAGCATTCTAGTGCCTAAAAGAATACCACATACAACATTGACATTGTATGATTCTTTCTGTGAAAGAAGTTTCTGAGACAGTCCAAATAGCAAGTCCAGAGGGCAACGATTTTATTCTGCTGCCCAGGCAATGCCATCTGCTGTGACATCATGGGTGAATGCAGCAGTCAGTACATTTTATCTTGTGAAGTTACCAAGGCAACATAGTCTGACTGTGACTATGTAAGGTAAGGTGGCAGTCTAGAAATTGACTTTTTAAAGCTTTTTTTTCCACTGTGAAAAAACAAGTTAGACTGAAATAGAACTTATTGTTAGAGAATATTTTAGATTCCAGTATGTATGATCGCCAGATAAAAGGTAATGAATTAATGCTTAATAGATAGATCTTTTTGGTAGTCTTAGGTCAGGCAAAATGATCAATAAGTTCTTATGGGTTGGAACCTTTTATGATGAGTCTCAGATAAGTCACTTTCTTCCCTAAGCCTTTTAAAATTTCTTTTCAATAAGGCACAGGTGTGTGCAGATCTAGCTTTTTTTTCTTCTTAATTTTTTTCTATCAACTTCTGCCTGACTCTCTTGAAGCTATTTGATGAGACTCATTTCAGGACTTCTGTGTTCTTGCTCCCCACAGTGCTGATCACAGAGCTAGACAAATAGAAGGTGTTCAGTTATACCTGTTGGAGAGCTGATCTGTCCTTGTTCTTCCTTATACTCTACCATCAATTTTCCAAATTTAATTTTACTTATTTGCTTCCTTTTTGTAGGGATATATCCAAAACTAATAATAGATTTAATATGCAGTTTTCAAAACAACATGGATCTATTTTAAGAAGTAACTTACACTACCTGTTTATCAGCCTAAGATGTAATTTCATATACCTCCTTTTAAATTAAGGATTAACACTTTCTTTCACCTTTATGACCAACAGAAAGTCCAATGTCTCCTTCTTGAGGCTTTGACACTAACTGCACAAAAACACAGGGGCTTTCTTATTCATTTATTCATAGAACAAATTATTAATATTATAGAGTGGTTACTATGTGCCAGGCACTGTTCCAGGTGCTGGAGAGAGATACGATAGTGAAAGAGTTCAACTCTTAATGGAAGAGACAGAACTAGGAAATCTGTTTCTATAAATGCTGATGCTTTGATCATTTCTGTATGGCATCACCACTGAAGACTCATTCTATACTGTTGGGTTGAAACCTGTCTACCATTAGATGACTGATGTCTTTTCATGTTCAAATTTTTAATCACTGTTTCACTAGCACCATACCTTGGGGTCCAGAATTATAATTCTTTATTCACAGCCATTGTTTGCCAAAGCTTACATATGAACCAGGAAAGATAAATCTTGAAGAAGACGTATTTGTGTGAAATGATTACCAGTTAATTTTATCTCTTCAAAAAATACCTTTCCTATGGTCTAAATTTATAGGGAGATCATGCATTAAATTCATAAACAAAAAATAATAATTAAAAATAATACATCTAGAGGCACCCAGTTTTCGTTTAGCATGTAAAAGATTGAACAAAATGTTGCTCCTACCTCACAACATAAGATTCCAGAAAATCCACAGAATCCTAACTCTTATAAGTCTGGACAAGAGGAAAAAGCCACTACTATGGGAAAAGCACAAAATCCTGCCCAGCTCCATCTCCTCTAAGGAACAAAAGACTTAAGTTGTTGATGGGAGAGCAGCAAATCTTCACACAGGGCCTGCCTAAGAATGATGCAGAAGCAGGGCATAGAGAACATCCCTCAGTCCCCACTACCATACTAGCAAGGGCCAAGTATCAAGTAATAGCAGTCTACTTCTGGGCAAATGGCAAACAAATTGGAGAGACAACTTCTTTGATATGCAGGTACACATGGAAGGCCTAAAGCTGAGAGTAGAACAGGCACATTGAGCAAAACCATTGAGCAAACAAACTCCCACCTTAATCACAACATAATGCTAGAATAAGGACATTGGCAGGACACTAAAGCATCAACAAAACTGAAACCCAGCTGAATTGCTGATCATATTGACTCAAACTCCAACACTAATGACTAACAGAACAATAGGTATCCCTCTTTGTAGGCATAAATAGTATTTACTTTCATCTCTAGTGTCCAACATAGTATATCCAACATGCAATAAAAAAATATAACAACCACCTTCAAGAGGCAAAGTAATCAAAAGAATTTGACTCAGAGATTACCCAGATATTGGAACTATCAGGCAGGAATTTAAATTAACTATGATTAATATAGTAAATATTGTAGGAGAAAATATGGACAGCATGTATGAATAGATCAGGAATATCAGAAAATCAAGATGAAGGCAAATAGAAATGCTGGAAATAAAAATCATGCTAACAGAGATGAAAAATTACTTGAATAAAATTATTAGAAAAATCAATATAGTTGAAGAATGAATCAGTGTACTTGAAGAGATTACCCAAACTGAAACACACACACAAAAAAAGTGAAAAAAACAGAATAGAGAATACAAGGACTTTGGAATAATATCAAGTAATCCAACATATATACAATTAGAACTGCAGAAGAACAGAAAAAAATGAGGCAGCAAAAGTATTTGAAGAGATAACAGTCAATAATTTTTTCAAAATAAAAAAATATGTCAAAAAATCTAAAAATCTCCAAGAACTCAAAGCACAAAAACATTAAGTATACCACACCACACCCCCACCAAGAGACAGCATATTGAAACCACTGAAAATAAAAGATAAAGATGAAATTGTAAAGAGAGAGAAGATAAGACACATACAGAGAAACAATAAAAAAATTACAACAGATTCCTTGTCATAATCCATACAAGCTTGAAGACAATCAAGTGATATCATTGAGGTGCTTTAAAAATCCCCAAAGCTATAAACCTAGAATCTTATATCCAGTGAAAATATAGTTCAAATCTGAAGGAGAATTAAAGACATTTCTATACAAACAAAAGCCAAAAATATTAATTATCAGTAGACCTGCACTACAAGATGTGTTAAAGAGAACTGTTCAGGAAGAAGGACTATGTTACCAGAGAGAATTTTGATGTACACAAGAATGAAGGTCTCTGGAAATGGTGAAAATAAAAATAAATAAATTTTTAAAAATAATTGTAAAAGATAATTGGCTGTCTAAAGCAAAAATAAGAGTGATATATTATGAGATATGTAAAAGTAAAATGTATGACAGCAATTGCACCACCAAATATGGGAGGGGGAATTGGAAACACGTGCTATAAGTTTCCTACACTGCATTTGAAGTAGTGTAATGTTATTTTAAGAAGACTGTGCTTTATCAATAATGAATATTGTAAAGCTTGCAACAACCACTAAAAAGAAAATATTTTAGAAAGATAAGTGGGCCAAAGGACAAAAGTGGAATAAGATTAAATGTAAAAACGTATGCTCACAAACTAGAAAACCTAGAGGAAATGGAAGCATTCTTGAAAACAATAAACTTTCAAGATAGAACCAGGAAGAATAGACTCCCTGAATAGACCAATAACAAGTAGGGAGATTCATTAAGTAATAAAAAATCTTCCAACAAAATAAAAACTCGGCAATAGATGGATTCACAGCCAAATTCTACCAGATATACAAAGAAGAACTGGTGCCAAGATTACTGAAACTGTTCCCAAAGATCAACAAAATACTCACAAACTGAATCCAGCAGCACATCAAAAGGATAATTCACTTGATAACCCAATTATCAAATGGGTTTCATCCCAGGGATGCAAAGATGGTTCAACATATGCAAGTCAATAAATGTAATTCATGACATAAACAAAATTAAAACCAAAAACCATATCATCTCAGTAGATGCAGAAAATGCATTTGATAAAATTCAGTATCCCTTTGTGATAAAAACCTTCAAAAAACTTGACATAGAGGGAACATACTTCAAAATAATAAAAGCCATGTATGACAAACCCACAGCAGCATTATACTGAATGGGGAAAAGTTGAAAGCATTTCCCCCCCAAGAACTGGAACAAGACAAGGACGCCCACTATCACCACTTCTATTCAACATAGTACTAGAAGTCCTGGCCAGAACAACCAGGCAAGAGAAAGAAATAGAAGGCATCTAAATTGGAAAAGAGGAAGTCAAATTATCTCTGTTTGCTGATAATATAATTTTATACCTAGAAAACCCTTAGAACTCCTCCAAAACACTCCTAAGTTTGATAATTGACTTCAGCGATGTCTCATGTTATAAAATAAATGTACAAAAGTCAATAGCATTTCTATACACCAACAACAATCAAGCTGAGAACCCCCAAATCAATAACTTAATCCCAATGACAATAGCTATAAAATAAAATACCTAGGAATAAATTTAACCAAGGAGATGAAAGATCTCTGCAAGGATAACAACAAATCACTGATGAAAGAAATCATAGATGACACAAACAAATGGAAAAACATCCCATGCTCATGGATTGTAAAATCAATATTTTTAAAATGACCATACTGCCCAAAGCAATCTACAGATTTAATGCAATTCTTGTCAAAATACCAATGTCATTTTTCACAGAATTAGAGAAAACAATTCCAAAATTTATATGGAATCAAAAAACGGCCCCAATAGCCAAATCAATCCTAATTAAAAAGAACAAAAATGGGAGGAATCACATTATCTGACTTCAAATTAAACTACAAGGCTATAATAATCCAAACAGCATGGTACTGGCATAAAAGTGGACATACAGATCAATAGAACAGAATAGAGAACCCAGAAATAAAACCATGTGCATACAACGAACAATCTTCAACAAAGCAGATAAAAACTTAGAGTAGGGAAAGGACACACTCTTTAATAAATGGTGCTGGGAAAATTGAATAGCCATATGCAAAAGAATGAAACTGGATCCCTGTATTTCACAGATAGGGTTCTCTCTTGAGTTACAAAAATTAACTTAAGATGGATTAAAGACTTAAATGTAAGATATGAAACAATAAAAATTCTAGGCAAAAACCTTAGAAAAACTCTTCAGGACATTGACCTAGGCAAACAATTTATGACTAAGACCCCAAAAGCAAATGCAATAAAAGCAAAAATAGACAAATAGGACTTAATTAAACTAAAACCCTTTTGCACAGTGAAAGAAATAATCAACAGAATAAATAGACAACCTATAGAGTGGGAGAAATTATTTGCAAACTATGTGTCTGACAAAGGATTAATACCCAGAATCTATAAGAAATTCAACTCATCAAGGAAAAAAATCAAAGAACTCCATTAAAAAGTGGGCAAATGACATGAACAGGCATTTTTCAAAAGAAGCTATACAAATGGCCAAAAAAAAAATATGAAAAATGTTCAACATCACGAATCATCAGAGAAATGTAAATTAAAAACACAATAAGATACCATCTTATTCCAATTAGAAATGCCATTATTAAAAAGTCAAAACAATAGATGTTGGCACGGATGAAGTGAAAAGGGAACACTTATACACTGTTGATGAGATTGTATATTAGTACAACCTTTATGGAGATTTTTCAAAGAACTAAATATAGATCTGCCATTTGATCTTGCAAAGCCACTACTGAGTATCTATCCAGAGGAAAGGAATCACTATATCAAAAAGATACCTTATACTCTTATGTGTATTGCAGTACAATTCACTACTGCAAAGTTATGGAATTAACCTAAGTGCCTAACAAATGATGACTAGACAAAGAAAATAGACATACATCATGGAATACTACTCAGAGATAAGAATGAATGAAATAATGTCTTTTGCAGCAACTTGGACGGAACTGAAGGCCATTATCCTAAGTGAAATAATTCAGGAACAGAAAAATAAATGCCATATGTTCTCACTTATAAGTGGGAGATAAACTATGGCTACACAAGGGCACACAGAGTGGTATAATGGACATTGGAGACTCACAAGGGGGAGGCTGGCTGGGGGTGAGGGATGAAATATTACCTATGGCGTACAATGTACACTACTCTGGTGATGGGTACACCAAAAACCCAGACTCTACCATTACACAATATATTTATACATGTAATGGACTTCAATCCTAAATCTATTAAAAATTTTAAAAATAAAACAAAACAAACAAACAAAAATGAAATAGAAAACAGAATGACAAGAGAGAAAAACTAATGACAAGACAGGAAAATCAATAAAAAGCTGTTTCTTTCAGATTAATAAAATCGAATCTCTAGTCAGGCTGATCAGAGAGGGAAACCATAAATTATCAATATTGGGAATGAGTAGTGACTTCACTATGTATATAGTCCACAGAAATTAAAGGATAATTTATGTGTTGTCTTTCCCTCCCTTCCTCCACAGAGTGAAAGCTTTAAGAGTGTCCATCCCCCAGATGGTGCACATCACACTCATATATGTGTATACCCATCCCCTCCTCCCCCCTCCCATGTGCCCAATGCCCGATAAATGTTATTTCTATATGCACACTTATGTGTTGATCCGTTAATACCAATTTGCTGTTGGAGTACATGTGGTACTTATTTTTCCATTCTTGGGATACTTCACTTAGTAGAATGGGTTCCAGTTCTATCCAGGAAAATACAAGAGATGCTATATCACCTGTTTCTTCTAGCTGAATAGTACTCCATGGTATACATATACCACATTTTATTAATCCACTCATGTATTGATGGGCACTTGGGTTGTTTCCACATTTTTGCAATTGTGAACTGTGCTGCTATAAACATTCGAATGCAGATGTCTTTTTTATCGAGTGTCTTTTGTTCTTTTGGGTAGATGCCCAGTAATGGGATTGCTGGATCAAATGGTAGATCTACTTGTGTCACTTTAAGGTTATCTCCATATTGCTTTCCGCAGAGGTTGCACTAGTTTTCAGTCCCACCAGCAGTGTTTTCTGCCTTGCATTAATGATAAAATATGGGCATGAAGTATCCTAAAACATTCAATAAATATTTACTATGACCTTAATAACCCCAGCTTTAATCTATGCCAAGAATAAGTCAACATTTCACAAGAAAAATAGAATCTTGTATTTTCTCAACATTTTAATTCTTATTGAATTGACAGCTTCTCTGCATAATCCACGCCAAAGAAAATCTTTAGCTGAGGACTTTAGTTAGAGCTATTGTTTCAGTAAACCATACAATTGTATTAAATTTCATATTCATTTTGCATGTTGTAGACAGAGTTTACCTGTTCAAATAAAATCAGATTTACATTTAAAAAAAAGAAATTAAAGGATAATAAGGGAATATATGAACAATTTCATGTCAATAAATCTGTTGCCAGGGCTGGGTGTTTTGGGGCACTGTTTGACTACAAAGTAGTAGAACAAAGAAATTTTTGTGGGTGATGGAAGTGTTCTTTATCTTGATTATAGCATACAGCTGCACAAATGCATGGTGTGTGTCAAAATTCATAGACCTGTGCACAATAAACATTGAATTTTATTTCATTTAAATGAATTAGTTTGTACCATTTAAGGCAGTATAATTTTTTTGCAATCATCCTTGACACATGTAATAGCCACATATAACTTTTGAGCTTTTTATTTGCTTGGGCTTAATTTATATAGATTAAAAGACTTGTTATATATCAAAACATTTAGTTATTTACAATTCTGGACATAGAGATTGAAGGAGACTACACAGCCATGACAACTACATTCAATATGGGGTCTTGAATTGGATCCTGGAGCAGACAAGGGATATTTTTCAGAAAACTGGTAAAGACTGGAAAATAGAAAAATAGAGTCTGAAATACATGATTTTTAATTTAAATATTTTTAAAAATTAACAAATGTAAGAAATTCAAATGAGAACAAGATTAAAAAACACAAAAACTAAAAACATTTCTTGATGCTGGTACTGGAGCTGGTGCTGGTGTAGGTGAAGGAAGTGCCAGCAGCACCCACCATTGGCCATCTTTCCAGGTGTCTTGTTTACTGAAGCAAAGAGCATAAGATGGGGGAGATGTGCACATGAACATGTGCAGCTTGTGTCTCCTGGTTCTTGATTCTTGGATGTATGATACCCACCATTCAATATTAGGAAAGGCTTAGAATCCCTCCCATCTATGATTGAAGGTGAGAGATCCAAGTCTCACCTACATTTTGTCACGGATATCTAGGGGCTAATGGCAAAGAATCTGAAATTGTGAAATCCACAATTTGCAACATTCTACATTAAAGTTTTGCTTATGACAACTCTTTATTGTTTGGTGAAACATTTTATTGTTGACATAACTATCCATTACTTCCTGGGCAAGTCCGAAGTTGTTCATGAATTTCAGGGATTAACTCCTACACTTCTTTTGCAATTGTCATGTTTTTTTACCACACAACTTGGCACCCACTTCTTTCACATGTAATATCTGAGCCTTTACTTTTTGGAAATTACCCCACAATAGTTTCTCAAAATGTATATTTCAATTATCTGTGTGTCCTTGGTACCCCTCCATCTTTGCTGGAATTTCTGCATTGTTGGGAAAAGTTTATACCTTTTTTTCCCCCTTAGGAAACTAAATTTCCTGGGTATTCCTTTAGCATCTTAATGCATCTATGATGGAATTGGCCAGTATCCTTCAAGCTCCCAAAGCACACAATAAAAAGGGGGTGTATCACTGAATTAAAATAATTTAATCTAGTCCTTCTTTTCAATCTAGAGAATATCTCCAAGAAGGTAATATTGGTGGGTTTTTTTTTTTATGATTCTGATAACTCCTTGGTTATATTCCTTTAAGAAATTGACTACAAGATCAGAGGAACTTCTTGGTAACTGAAGAATTTTTTTCTCATTATAGGTTTTTGACTCTATTGCTTCCACCTATAATTCCTTTAAATTAATGACTTTTCTTGGGATTTATGCATATAGCAGGTAAGAATTTCAAGCCACATACTTCAGTATATAGGAAATATCACTTTTTCTTTCTAGAACTAAATGTAGTTTCTTTCTTAAGGTACTACTCCATCAGTAATGGGACACAATGTTGCCAATTCAGAGTACAGTTTGTCATCTTAGATTTTCTTAGCTGATTTAGGGAAAATGCTATCCTTTTAAATCTTTGTCTTGATCTTTTTTCCTTCTGATATGGCATGTAGCACCCTTTCATGATAAAAAACCCTAAACAAATTAGGCATACCAGGAACATCCTTCAAAACTATAAAAGCCTTGTATGATAAGTCCACAGCCAACATCATGCTGAATAGGGAAAAGTTGAAAGCATTCCCTCTAATAACTGGAACAAAAAAAGGGTGTTCATGGTCATCACTTCTATTCAACATAGTATTGGAATTCCTAGCCAGAGCAGTCAGGCAAGTGAAAGAAATAATGGGTATCCAAATCACAAAAGAAGAGGTCCAACTATCTCTGTTTGCTGATGATATGATCTTGTATCTAAAAAACCCTAAAGACCCTCCCAGAAGACTCCTATAATTGATACATAAATTTAGCTAAGTCTCAGGTTAAAAAACAAATGCACATCAATCAGTAGCATTTCTATATACTAAAAACAATCAAGTTGAGAGTCATATCCAGGACTCAATACCATTTACAATAGCTACAAAGAAAATAAAATACCTGGGAATATACTTAACCAAGGAAGTGAAAGTTCTCTACAAGGAGAACTATGAAACTGTGATGAAAGAAATCATAGATGTCATAAACAAATGGAAAGACATCTCATGCTTATGGATTGAATTGACATCATTAAAATATCCATACTGCCCACAACGATTTACACATTCAACACATTACCCATTAAAATGCCAATGTCATGTTTTACAGATCTAGACAAAATAATTCTATGCTTCTTTTGGAATTTAAAAAAAAAAGCCTGAATAGCCAAAGCAATCTTAAGAAAAAAAAATGGAGCCATCACATTATTTGACTTCAAATTATACCCCAAGTTTACAGCAACTAAAACAGCATAGCACTGGTATAAAAGTAGAGACATAGACCAATGAAACATAATAGAGAATCAAGAAATAAAATCACCTGCCTACAACCAACTGATCTTTGACAAAGCAGACAACAACATAAACTGGGGAAAAGAAGTCCTATTTAATAAATGGTGCTGGGAAAACTGAACAGCCACATGGAGAAGAATGAAGCAAGTCCCTCATCTCTCACCATATACAAAAATTAACTCAAGATGGATGAAAGATTTCAATGAAAGTCATGAAACCATAAAAATTCTAGAAGAATGTGTACGAAAAACTGTTTCAGATATTGGCCTAGGCAAAGAATTTATGACTAAGATGCCAAAAGCAAATACTGCAAAACCAAAAATAAATAAATGAAACTTAATTCAATTTAAAAGCTTCTTCACAGCATAAGAAATAATCAACAGAGTGAATAGAAAGAGTACGACATGGGAGAAAATATTCACAAACTATACATCCAACAAAGGATTATATCCAGAATCTACAAAGAACTCAAACAAATCAGCAAGGAAAAAATGATCAACTCCATTAAAAAGTGATCAGAAGACATGAACAGAAGTTTTTGAATGAAGATAGGCAAATGGACAATAAACATATGAAAAAAATGTTGCATTATCACTAATCATCAGGCAAATGCAAATTAAAGCCATAATGAGATACCACTTTATCCATGCCAGAAAGGCCATAATTAAAAAAATAAAAAAAAAAATCCAATAGACTCTGGTATGGATGCAGAGAAAAAGGACCACTTGCACACTGTTGGTGAGACTGCAAATTAGTACAACCTCTGTGGAAAACAGCATGGAGTTTCCTCAAAGAACTAATTATAGACCTACTATTTAATCTAGCAATCCCACTGCTGGGTATCTACCCTAAGGAAATGAAGTCATTTTAACAAAAAAACACCACACTGGAATGTTTATCACAGCAGAATTCACAGCTGCAAAGATCTGAAATTAACCAAAGTGCCCATCAATTTATGAGTGGATTAAGAAAATGTGGTAACGTGGTAAATATATACCATGGAGTACTACTCAGCCATAAGGAATGAAATAATGTCATTTGTAGTAATGTGGATGGAACTGAAGACCATTATCCAAACTTTAATAATTGGGAGCGAAATGATTGGGGCACACAAAGGCACAAAGAGATGTAAGGGTCATTGGAATCCAAGAAAGGGGGAATGTGGAAGGGAGTGAGAGGTAAAAACTTATCTATCAAGTACAATGAACACTATTCTGGTGATGGGCACACTGAAGCCCTGACTTTAACGTTATTACAAGGTATTCATGTAACTAAAAACATTTGTACTCCCTTAATATTTTGAAATAGAGAAAAAAAATCTCTATTTAACTGAAATTTAAATGCGTATTTACATTTTAAAATAGTAATTTAATTTTTTCATAATTAAAAAATAATTCTCAATAAAAAAGAAAGTGAGGAAGGTAGACTGAGCAGTGAAACATAGAGATGGACACCACTGTCCACTGTCCCCAGTAGAACTGAGAGATACTGATGATTGCTTACTGAAAGTTTACTATTGCCAGGCACTAGTATAAAAGATTCACCAACATTTCATTGACTTTAAGATGCATCCTTTGTAAGAGGCATTATTATTCTGTGAGAAAGTAAGAAAGAAAGACCTGTAGCCGATTAAATATGAACAATACTTTATTGTCACTTTAAATTTTTATTTTTTTCTTATTGAAAGATGATCCTTATTTGGATGTAATTTTTTAAAATCAGAGATTATGCTTGCTCATGTGTTAGGAAAATGCAAGTACATAAATCATTTAATCCATTTCAAAAATTCCTTTACTTTCAAAGCCTGTCTATCCTCAATTGCTTTTGACAGAGTTGTCAAAGGCCAGTTGTCAAAGGTTTTTCTATATAATGAGTGTGAGAGTCATCAAGAGATTTGTCCTGTCATACTTCTTACAAGAGTACTCCACTCCAGGATACCAGTTCTAGGATTTTCTTTCAAGATGCTGACACCCTTTTCCTAGTTTTTATGCCTGAGTTTCCTGGATCTTATTGCACGTTGTCACACAAAACATTTTCCAATAATCAGAATTCATGATCTTCCTAAAATGGTCCTTAACGGTTTGTGGCATGGAGTGGCCGCAGGTGTCCTGTCACACAGCCTGGAACAACAGCTGGCTTGGCTCATGAGCAATCAGAACCAACTTCATTAGGACTGCTAGATGCCCATCAGCGAGTGTAAGCCTTATTCAGTGTAGGAAGTTCGTGATTCTGAGACGCTGAAATGTGGGGGAAACATGTGGTCTTACAACAGTTGATATACAGCTAAATCGTTTAATCCACACAACACTGAGAAGCAATTACTCTTATCCCCATTTTACAGATAAGAAACCCAAAGCATGGAAAGTTCCAGAAACTTGAACAAGTTCACACAGAACCAGGATTCTGACCCCGAGCAGTCTGGCTTTGGAGCCCCTCATCACGTGGTTCTCTCTATCACCAACTTGTCTTGGTGCTTATTTGTCACTTACCCAGGGAAGCCTTCTCTGGCCACCTGAACTAAGGTAGCCCCCTCATTACCATCTGTCTTCTCACCCTGCTTTTTCTATAGCAAACACCATGACTGGACAGTATAGTAGGTAGTTGTCAGTTTATTTGTTTATCTTTGACCTTCCTCTCTAGATTGTAAACCCCATGAAGGCAGAAGCCCTTATTGCTGTATATCCAAGTATTTATATCAATAATAGTGCTTGACACTTAATTAGGTATTCAATCATTATTTGCTGAGTAGATTGAAAAGGTAGAGTCAGAGATCTCAGCCACACAGATTTCTCTCTAGGAAATACTGTGGCTGTTTCTTAAGGCTGTCGTATGGGTTACGGTAAACAGGATCATGTTCAGTGGTGTCCTCCGTCACCGCTTCAAGAGATTGTTTAATCTAGAGGTTAAGGCCATGGATTCCACAAGTTGGACTGGGTTTGCATCCTGGCTCTGCTACTTACTAGCTATGTGATCCTGGATGAGTTATTTAACATCTCTGCACCTCAATTTAATAGTCATTCAATTGTCAATAATAATAGTATCTATTTCATAGGGTTGCAGTGAGGATTAAGTGAGTTAATACAGGTAAAGTGCTTAGAACAGCTTCTGGTCCATTTTCAGCTTGATAGAAATGTTATCTATTAATATTAGCACCATCTCCTTGGCCATGCTGCACTTTTCTAGAAGGAATTTGATCAGATTTTTAAAGCTCTTTTAAATTTTATAATGTGAATCCATAATTATTTATTAATATATGTGTTGTGTGAGTACCTTGCCCGCTAAGAGCCAGAGTGTGCTATTTCATATTTCTACATAGCCTAGAGGAAGGAAGGGGCTGATACGAGGGCCCAGGACACATGTAGACTGGGATAAAAACACGTAGGGACTTGCTGTTATTTATTGTGAACATTATGGTAATAGCACAGTTTGATCAAAAATATTCCAAGGAATCAGACCATTCAGAATGCATTCCATCTGGTTCTTTCTATGAACCCATCAGCTCTTCAAATGTGAGGACCTGTCACCCTTTTCTCAATGACCCGCCGTCATGTCTAGGCTGTTGATGTGATTAAGGCAAATGTCCAAATATGCTTTTTCTTGTGGTCAGAACCAACTGGTGGATCTTATAGCTCTCCTGTCCTGTCAAATTATTTATTTTAGATGTACAACACTGTTTTTGAGTGAAGTCTCTATTTGCTAACAGATTGAATGAAAAGAACTTCTTGGATTAAAAAATGTGGCATTTGACAAAACACTTCCCCCAAAAGTTAAACTTACTCCTATCTAAATTGTTTGTCTTCCTGATTAAAACAACAAGAAGACAGCCTATGCCTTAAAAATTATTTTTTCCCTTTGATACTAGCAAAATCTGTGTCAGCCCCTCACCCACAGAGACATACCCTGATTTTTAGGTTGTTAGATTATATAGCAGGCACTGCCATTTTATTTTTTTCTGGCACTGCTAAAATGCTATAGCTTCCATTACTAAACATCACTGTGTTATTTTAAAAAGGTTTTGCTTTCTTTTATTTGATATAGGTTCAGCTGAAAATGAATTAGCTTGATCCTGTTCATTAGTTCAAAAGGGAGCCCTTACCTAAGCAAAACTCATAATGAGATTCTGAAGAACCAATACAACTACAACGTCTTTGTGTCTTTGGCTGAAAAATTGTGAGTTACTGAGCAGGACTTTTTTTTTTTTAACATCTATTGCGTAAAGCAATATTCTAAGTGTTTTACATGTAGTAACTCATTTAATCTTTTCCACAACCGTAGAGGCTCTCATTTAGCAGTCAGGATGAGCTGATGTTACAGATCACAAGTTGAGAAATGGGAGAGCTAGACCATAGGTTCCGGCAGTGTGGCTCCAATGCCCACCTTCTTTTTGGGGTGTGTGCTTCATATTCTATTTATGTTTATTTACCCATTCTCTAAGCACATGGATACACAAGGTCACATGAGTGTTTTTTTAGAGGAGCACAGGGAACATTATACACATGTAAATACTGCAGCTCAGCTGCTCACTGCTGCCTTAGGGGGCTTTTTTTTCTCAGGTGGCAAATCTGTTGTTTGTCTGAGGCTCTCAGTTAACCCTTTACTACTTTTGCCCCCATAAATTTGTACACTGAAGATAACCAGGGTTTTCCTTAACCTCCTTCCTCTCCTCAGAATGTCCTGCCCTATTGAGGCTCTAATTCAGGGGTCCTCAAACTTTTTAAACATGGGGCCAGTTCACTGTCCCTCAGACCGTTGGAGGGCCAGACTATAGTTTAAAAAAAAAACTATGAACAAATTCCTATGCACACTGCATGTATCTTATTTTGAAGTAAAAAGACAAAGGAGCAAAAACACCCACATGTAGCCTGTAGGCCGTAGTTTGAGGACGCCTGCATTTATCGGAAAAATAATACATCCCCAAATGTTAATGGTTTCTTCTAAGTTAATACCATAGCCTTCTCCGATAACGTAGATCTAAATCCACAATACCTGACCTTAATGAAGAGCAGGTTAATTAGGTTGATGAGGTAGTTACTTTCTGTCAAGTAGAGCTTGCTGCTCCCTTCTTCTATTAACACCAAAGGTCAAGTTAAAATGAATCTGGACAGTAGGGCCTGCACAGAGCAGGGGATAAAATGGAAAAGGTAGCAACAGGTACTCCTCTTAGATTAGACAGGTACTCAGATAAAATTGTGTATCTCTCCTGGGCCTCTAGGATGAGACTGAAATAGATGCAAGTGTTATCTCTTGCATCAGAAACTACATTTAACTACAACCCAGCATCTCCTGAGCTAAATTAGATTTTTTAGTAGGTACTAAATATAATGTGTGAGAGAAAAGAATGTTAGGTAGATATTCTGCTCCCTAAAGCTTTCTTTGTTTAGAGGGCATGTTTTGGTCCAGGGACTAAGTGATCCCTTCTCCCCAACCCCTTTTTAAATTTGTTAAACATTTTTTTTTCCTGACAGTGAAGGCAAAAAAAAAAAAAAAAAAAATAGCTGTCTGCTTCTGAGTATTTACTCTGCACTTGGCACATGCTAAGCCCTATACATTAATTCTTATAAAAGGACTGTGAGGTTAATATTCTTGTTCTCACTTTACAGATGAGATGAAGGATGCACTAGTTTGCTCAAGGTTAAAAAGCTAATTAGTAGCTGAGCCAAGATCGAAGCCCACAATCCATGTGCTACATTGGAGATTGCCCCCCAAAGTGCGTGTGCTTCCCAGAACCACAGAATGTGACCGTATTTGGACATAAGGCTATTGCAAATGTAATTAGTTAAGATGAGGTCGTAATGTAGTAGAGTAATCCAATGAGGCTGGCGTCCTTATTAGAGGAGAAGAGACACAGACACACAGAGACAGACACACGGGAAGGATGTCACGTGATGATGGAGGAGGCAGAGATGGGAGTGATGAGAGTCACCAGGAACACCAGAAGCCAAGAGAAGGACACGAACAGATTTCCCTCTAGAGCCTTCAGAGAGGGCGTGGCCCTACCAAGAACTTGATTTTGGATGTCTACCCTCCAGAACTCTGAGACAACAAATTTCCATTGTTTTAAGCCATTCGGTTTGTGGTACTTTGTTACAATGTCCCTAAGTAATTGCTGAGGCTCAGGACACAATACCTCTACATATTCCTCTTTGGCATGTTGATTATGAGCTGGTTATTCTGAGAAGCTGCAAACACAAGAGTAGCTCTGAAAAGCTGCCCTTTTGTAAAATAAACTTATATGTATAAAGGAAATTTTCATAAGTAAAGATATCTGTATTAGGAAGAGAGCTGTTCTTGAGACTGCTTTTATCACCCAAGAGACCCTTATCTGCATAACAAGGCAACCTTTACCCACCACACATTTCTTCCCCTCACTCTCCCAGATAATTGTCTCCACCTCCCCTCAGACCAAGCCCCTGCTCCTTTCCATAGCTTGGAATTCTGTATGAGCTTCAACTATCTGGCTCTTCTTTGAGTCTCGTATTTTTGTGGGACTCTTGCACATACGTACATAACTGAATTGTTTTTCTCCTGGTAATCTGCCTTATGCCAATTTAATGCATAGCTCATCCAGAGAACCTAGAAGGTTGAGGGGGAAGGCATTTTTCCTTCCCCTTCAAAACGAATACAGCTCACAATCCTAAGCAAGGTACTCTAGCACCCATTTATTGTAGAAATTTTGGAAAACAAAGAAGAAAATGTACAAAAGCACTCATGATCCCATGTTCCAAAGCCCATCTCTAGGGATGGTATATTTTTAAGTTATTTTTGCCATTCCACTCACTTCCACCATTTAAAAATAGTAGCAGCCCTCTTGTGTATTTTCTTTCCTTTTGTCATTTGATTATCTTACTCCTGGAGGGATGTGTTTTAAAAAATAGTGAGAATGGCTGTAAACCTCAGAATTCTCATTTTTTAAAAATCTTTATCACCATCATCATCCTTGCAGCTCACTGTCCAGCATGTACTTTCTCATTCACTATTTTGCAAGGCCTTCTCCCACTTATATATTAACTTTTACTTCTGTGACTCTAATTAGTCACGTTAGCATTTGCTTCCATCATCTATGTCTCTTGATAATCTGTTCATATATAGTATCTCTCTGTATCTCTGGGCTGTGTTAAAGGTAATAATTCCTCCAAGTAATATTTTCCAACTCTCTCATTGTCTCTTCAGTTCTGTTTGGTTAGCTGTTTCATTCAGCCATTGAGATCTGTGTATGTATTTGAAATCTATAAGTTTAATTTAGTCCTTTCTAAAATCTGCCTTATCAGTTCTATTCTTCTTGCTTATTTTTTATTTTCTCTTTTATTTCTTTTAGCCTTTCATGTTTGCATGGTTGTTTCACATTCTTTATCAGATCACTATCATATCTGAAGCCTTTGAGAGTCTAAATCTTTCATTTATTATTTCTGTTGTCTCTTACATACTCTGTGTGTGTTTGGGGGGTTTTGGTTTTTATTTTTTAGTGTGAACTATATTTTATTGAATAAAATCTGCAAGAATCCCAAGAACCCATGTTGAGGATGCTGATTGCAGCAATGTAAGCATTTACTTCCAGACAATCCCACCTTATATCTCCCTCCTCTGCCTACTTGCTTACTGCTTCCTGCTCGCTGTGGGGTTTTAGTTCATTGTTTCTGTTATCCATTTAATTCTTAGATCCTCAGAAATTTCCCTTTATTTTAATAGGTGTAACGATGCATTAAATTATATTTCTTTTTCTTTTTTGGGTTTTTTTTTTGGAGACAGGGTCCCACTTTGTCACCCTGGATAGAGTGCAGTGGTGTCATCATAGCTCACAGCAACCTCAAACTCCTGGGCTCAAGGGCTCCTCCTGCCTCAGCTTCCCGAGTAGCTGGGATTATAAGCATGCACCACCATGCTTGGCTAATTTTTTTCTATATTTGATAGGGGCAGTATCTCCCTCTTGCTCAGATTGGCCTCATACTCTTGAGCTCAAGCAATACTCCTGCCTTGCCCTCCTAGATCACAGGCATGAGCCACTGGACCTGGCCTAAAATTATTTGTAACGTTTATGTAATTCATCATTGGATTACATTTTATCTAGAAGGTCTTATAGAGTAACTAGCGTGCCATTTTGCCAGAAATTAAAATCCACATCTTTCTTTGATGAGTTGAAATTTTCAGGCCAGGCTAAGAGTTTTGGTTGTCTGAAGTTCCAAGGAATTTCACACACATTTTCCAAAAGGATAACACACCTTCTGATTATCCATGTCCAATCATTCCAAACTCTGTTTTTCCAATGACAGAAATGACAGAGGAATGAAATGACTTGTCCAAGTTACTTCAGCAACTGCAAAACAAAAATAGGAATAGAATGTATCACTAGAAACTAAGAAACTTCTCAGGTTTATCCAGAAAACTATAAATTGGACACAGAAAAAAATCGAAGACAATGGTGAAGTGGGAGCTTTCTTAGCAGCAGACTTCTTGGCCTATGTAAGTAAGCCAAGTTGTCCAGCAAAGATGTCTTCTCCATCCATATTTTTGGTACAAATCATAATTTTCTCCATCTTGAGTTTAATCAGCACCTGCAAGATAGAGTCATGATAAATTGGAAGGAAAGAAAATTTACCAATTGGATGTCTTTTCAAGATTCCATGGCAAATTCCATGAAAGGGATGAAAAATGACCTATTGGGTGCAAAGTACACTATTTGAGTGATGGATACACCAAAAGCCCAGACTTCACCACTATGCAATATACCCATGTTACAAAACCCCCTAATCTGTGAAAACTAAAAAAGAAAAAAAGTTTCCATGGCAATGATCTAAATTTACATGCCTTACTCTATAAGACTGAAGAAAGCACGTGAATTTACATTCTCAGCCTGATAACCTCTGGGTGGTTATCACCCAGGGAGAATTGGCAGAAGCCTCCCATTCCCCAGAAATGCCCACATCAGGAGCTTGGAGTTAAGGTGGTCTCTGTTTTCTGAGCTCTCAGCTGTAGGAGGCCACTTTAAATCACAGATTAAGGAGTGAGAGGGCCCTGTCTTAGAGGACTGTCTCAGAGGCCTGATTCACTTTTTGGTAGTAAAGTCAGCCGACTAGAGATGCCTGTAAGAGAAACAAGGAGAGAGAGCTTTCTGAAATCAGCTTGTGGGTGTTTGTAATTAACACCTTCTAGGCTCCCAGTGTCTCGTGTAAAGCCTGACAAGTTGGGGGCCCTTGAATAAACACTTGTTGATTGAACTTAAAAATGAAGAAAGAAGGTGTGAAAGATTTTTGGCTTTTGTGACAGTGTCCCCTATTGCCACTGGGTGGTGCTATAAAACCACTCGCACGCATACAAACCGGACTGCGTTGCTTCTTGGCCTTCCAAGCAGAAGCTTCATCTCTGCAAGCTCAGCTTCTCAAACCATCTCAAGCTGGATGTCATGTAGCCTTCTCTTTCTGAGAAATGCTGGAAATGCTTCTGATCGACTCTTGAAAGTGGTGATTGTTTCAGCAACGCTTCGACTAAAATTAGATCCACAATGATGTCTACAGCTCTGACACCCAGAAGAAGACAGACACATCTGTGGAGTGTGGTGGCTGTTGTTTAGGTCAGAGGTGGCAGTGTAGATTGATTAGTGGAAAGAAAAGAAATCAGGAGTTGTGAGATTTGTGTCCCACACTCAACATTCCTTTATGGCTTTCCTGAAGGTGAAAATATTAAACTAGACCAGTGGTCAAATTGTTCTCTTGTTCATCAGCGACCTAAGGAGTCTTCAGAGACACTTCCAGCTGCTAAAGTGAGTGTGTGTGTGTGCATGTGTGTGTACACATGCACATGCATGTGTGTGTACACATGCACGTGCATGTGTGTGTGTGTTTGGTGGTTGAAGGGGGTTCGAAAGATTCAGTTATCTCAATGAACGGCCCTTCCAGCTCTCACATTCTAAGTTCCTTAGATTTCATGGTTGATTTTTTTTTTTTTTTACCATGGCCTGCCTGTTTGTGTACTAAGAAAATGTGCATCTCTGGACCAACCTGGATGGAGATCCTGGTAGGTCTCTGTTCACCCTCATCACCTTCCTCTTCCCTCTCTTGGTGATGTCTTTTTACTGTCCCCCTGAGCTCTGGCTGCCACACCAAAATAAGTCAACACATCAGGTATTTGGTATTTGGAAACACAAGAGGTATTTGGAAAAGGATTGTAGAGACATGGAGTTTTCATGGCAATACAACTAATTGCAGAAGAAAATATGCTCATCTCTTACAGTGAGCTTGAGTAAGTATACAAACAGAAAGTGAATGTAAAGCCCCTCAAACAGGAAAGCGTCCACCCGGCAGATTGTACACACGGGCAGGAACAAAGCTCGAAGAGAAAAGGGTCGCAGAGATGGGCAGATGAGAAGACGATGTGAAAGAGTTAAGGATACAGACGTGAATGTCAGGAGATCTCAGGAGGTGAGAGGCGGATACATAACTAGAGAGCTACCAGGCCATACTTAAGAGCTTTGGGTGTGGAAGGGACAGGGTGCTAGGGTGATTCAGAGAAAAGGTACCAACCCTATTGTTGGTGGGTTTGGAAGATTTCCTGGAAAAACCAATGCCAAGACCAAATTTCAATTGGCTTAGAGAACACTGCTACAGTCTCTAAAACCTTGGCTAGTGGGTTTGTAACAGTTTTGTTGGAGGCTTTTATCAAACTTCTTTTGTGTATTAAGACAGGTGAGTGGCTTCATACAATTATGTACTGTTAATAGCTACTCTTCATTAAGTTCTAAGCATAGCACTAAATACATACAATTCCATATTTAATCCTCAGAGAAATCCTATGATCTTGACAGGTATAAATATCCTTATACAGAAAACACTCTTATGGAAAATTTCAAGCTTGAACAAACCTTTTTTCCTAATGTACAATTCCCCATTGCCCCCACCACCCAGTGCGAACAGTTCCCAACTCAGAGCCAGCTGTGTTTCATCTATGCCTCGCACACTTTCAGATGTCAGTAGCATGTTGAAGCAAATCCAGACATCTTATCATCTCATCTTTATATAGGTCAGTATGTTACTCTAAAAGATAAGGATACTTCAAAAAATTTGATCACAAGTCTGCTTCCAACCAAGATGCAGTAATGAAGACTGGATTTACCGTGCTGCTCGAAACAACAATAAGAACAAAAAAAAAGAGAGAGAGAAAATATGTGAAACAATGTTTTTGAAGACCCCTGACATCAGGCAGTGAAGGACAGTGATACCTGAAAGACTAGAAACAAGTGAGTTGAGCCCATTGCCCCAGCTTATTGCTTTGAAAGTCTAGGTGTGGCACAGGAGGAGGAATCCAAGAGGAGCCTGATGCAGGATTTTGTGGAAACTGATAATTTGATTCTGAAATTCAAATAGAAATGCAAATGACCTAGAATAGTCAAAATAACTTTGAAAAAGAATAGCATAGTTGGAGGAGTAGTGCTACCTGATTTCAAGACTTATTATAAAGTTACAGTAATCAAGACAGTGTACAGTATTAGCATGAAGACAGGCAAATAAATCAGTGGATCAGAATAAGGAGTCCAGAAATAGATACACATATGCACACACACACACTTATATATGTAAATATATATAAGTGTGAATAAGTGAATTTTAATGAAGCTACAAAGGAAAATGTCAAGAAAGGGTGATTTTTTCAATAAACAATGCTGAGACAATTGACTATTTATATGCAAGAAATGAAGTTTGATATATACTTTGCAAAATAAACAAAAGTAGATTATAAACCTAAATTTAAAACACAAAGTTATATGACCTCTAGAACATAGGAAACTTTTGTGACTTTGGGTTGGGGTACCCAAAGTCTTCTTAGATATGACATCTAGAACACAATCTACAGAAGAAAAAAAAATGACAGTTTGGACTTTATAAAGATGTAAAACTTGTACTCTTTTACAAAACACTTTTTAAGGGAATAAAAAGACAAGCTACAGGCTAACAGAAGATGTTTTCAAATCATGTATCTCATAGAGGACTTGATTATATATGTAGGTTGAGTATCCCTTATCCAAAATGCTTGAGATCAGAAGTGTTTTGGATTTTGAAATTTTTTGGATTTTGGATTATTTGCATATAATAATGAGATATCTTGGGTAGGAGACCCAAGTCTAAATATGAAATTCATTTATGTTTCATATATATCATATACATACAGACTGAAGGTAAATTTATACAAAATTTTAAATAATTTTGTGCACGAAACAAAGTTTGTATGTATTAAAGCATTGGAAAGCAAAGGTGTCAATGTGTTCAGGATAACTAAGCAGCACAGTAGCTTCACTGGAATACCTGTATCAGCTGAAATGACAGCAACAGCAAACAATGGCAGGCTTTCGGTCTCCACCTGTGATGCTGTAGGGCTTTTTGTTTGTTTGTTTGACACAGGTCTCACTATAGCCCAGGCTAGAATACAGTGGCCTTATCACAGCTCACTGCAACCTCAAACTCCTGGGCTCAAGCAATCCTGCTGCCTCAGCCTCTCCAGTAGCTGGGACTACAGGTGTATACCACTCCTCCCCCCCTAATTTTTCTATTTTTTGTAGAGATGGAGTTGCTCAGGATGATCTTGAACTCCTGGCCTCAAGTGATCCTCCTGCCTTGGCATCCCAGAGTGCTAAGATTATAGGTATGAGCCACTGTGCTTGGCCAGTACTGTATTTTGATGAAAAGGTTACTGTATACCATATTTTATTTTATTTTCTAGGTGAGAAGAAACGTCAGAAACAGTTGAGGGACCAGGAAGTGGAACCTCTGGGGATGAGGAGACATTTTGTTGGATGGATTTTTAAAATATTTTCTCCAGGCCGGGCGCGGTGGCTCACGCCTGTAATCCTAGCTCTCTGGGAGGCCAAGGCGGGCGAATTGCTCGAGGTCAGGAGTTCGAAACCAGCCTGAGCAAGAGCGAGACCCCGTCTCGACTATAAATGGAAAGAAATTAATTGGCTAACTAATATATATATAGAAAAAATTAGCCGGGCATGGTGGCGAATGCCTGTAGTCCCAGCTACTTGGGAGGCTGAGGCAGGAGGATTGCTTGAGCCAGGAGTTTGAGGTTGCTGTGAGCTAGGCTGACGCCACGGCACTCACTCTAGCCTGTGCAACAAAGCAAGACTCTGTCTCAAAAAAAAAAAGTTTTTTTTCTCCAGAGTCATCTGCCTCATTAACAATGGCTTTTGTCTTAGAAGTCTCATACACGCACACACACATACACACACACACACACACACACACACACACCTATACAGTCATGTATCACATAAGGGTGGTTCAGTCAATGATGGGCTGCATATACAACAGTGGTCCCATAAGATTATAATACTGTATTTTTACTGTATCTTTTCTGCATTTAGATATGCTTAGATACATAAATACCTACCATTGTGTTACAGTTGCCTACAATATTCAATATAGTAACATGCTGTACAGGTTTGTAGCCTAGGAGCAATAGGCTATACCATATCACCCACATATGTTACAGTATACATGTGGTATACTGTACCATCCAGGTTTGTGTAAGTACGTTCTATGATGTTCACATAACGACAAATCACCTAATGATGCATTTTTCAAAATGTAATCCCATTATTAAACAGTGCACACTTGTTATATATGTGTGTGATATATATGTAATAGATATAATAGATATAATAAATGTAATATATGTGTAGTATAGATGTGTTATATATGTAGTGTATATATATATGTACAATATATATGTGTGTGTGTATATATTCAAGACATTTCACCAAAGAAGATATATGTTTGGAAAATAAGAATTTGAGAACGTGCTCAAAATCATTAACCATTAGGGAAATCCAAGTGAAAACCACAAGATACCACTACATACCTATTAGAATGGCTAAAAATAGAAAAAACTGACGCTATCAAATGTTGGCGGGGATACAGAGCTCCAACTAGTACAGAACCTGGAGGCAGTTTTCAAAACACATTTCTAATTGTCTTTCTTAGCCAACACTACCAGAGTATTTTGTCTAAACACCCATACGCCTCATTTAGAGAACCCAGGTCTGGGGCAAATGTAGTAAAAGGAGACCTGAGGATGTGGTTATCTGCCGTCCAAGTCGGGAACACTGAACAATTAGGACCCCTAAGAGATTTGAAAGTTTCGAGAGCTTTAACGCACACCGAGGTTTCAGTAGACTCCAAATGTGGTTCAGGATTTAAGGCATTCCTAACTGAACTGTATGGGGCCTCCCCAAGAAAAAGGCAGAAAGGGAAGCCTCTAAATTGGGATGTATCAGCAGGACGTACTTTCTTCTCTGGACTCTCGGTTTCCCCAGTTCAAATATTTACACAAATTGAAGTTTGATACTATAACTCAAGTATCTGTTAGGAAGAGGAAAGAAATTAGAGGGGGGAGGGTTATCATATCATGGAAAAGTATTGGATGTTGTCTGCCTGGTGAGAATGACTCAGAAGTATGAGGGAAAATTCCAGGTAGCATTTTCAAACAATCAGGTCAATAAACCAAATATTTCAAAAAATAACGTTAACCTATACTCTTGTTTCTGGTGAATAATTGAACACTACAATTTAACAAAAAAATAAATAACGGGTATTTGACTTAAGTAGTTGCATTTTTATCTAGAGAAGTGCCCATTTAGGATTCAAATCATGGCACTGAGCATGTCACAATTATTAATTGTTCTGGACATAGCTCCTCTCATAGTGTTCTACCTTCCACCTTTCTTCCATGGTCAAAAAAAGACACCCGCACTCGAATGTTTATAGCAGCACAATTCACAATTGCAAAGTTGTGGAAACAACCCAAGGGCCCATCAATACATGAATGGATTAATAAAATGTGGTCTATGTACACCATGGAGCACTATTCAGCTTTAAGAAATAATGATGATATAGCACCTCTTGTATTTTCCTGGATAGACCTGGAACCCATTCTACTAAATGAAATATCTCAAGAATGGAAAAACAAGCACCACATGTACTCACCAGCAAATTGGTATTAACGGATCAACACCTAAATGGACATATAGGAATAACATTTATCGGGTGTCATGCAGGTGGGAGGGGGGAGGAGGGGATGGGTGTGTCCAAACATAATGAGTGAGATGTACAGCGTTTGGGGGATGGTCACGCTTGAAGCTCTGACTCGAAGGGGGAGGGGGTCATGGGCAATATACATAACCTTAACATTTGTACCCCCATAATATGCTGAAATAAAAAAAAATTGTGTGGTTGTCTTGAACAGTCCACTTAACCATCTGATGCTTCAGTATTCTCATCTACGAAATAGAAACAAATGTCATTGTGTTCAAAGAGCTTAAAAGAGGCCTAATATATATTCCTTAAATGGGTTGATGGCTTGGTTTTGCCAATAGTAAAGTACTATCACGGGTCACATCGATGACCATAATCTTCCAGGGCCTCTAAACCCTACAAAGGATGTAAACTATTTCCTGACTCCAACTGTAAAAACCAACTTCCTCATTTCAGTAGAAATGATACATTTAACAATGAGTCAATGCCATAAAAGTGTGCATTTCCTAATACTGATACGTTTTTCAAAATTTCTCAGTGCTTTCTCTCTTTTTAAAAGTTGGAAAAAATTCAGCAGCGTTCTGGTTATTACTTCTGTTTTATGTATGAGCAAAGTGAAGCTCCGATGATTGAGAGACTTGCTTAAACATACATAGCAAAGACCCCAGATCTATTGACCTTTCTTCTGTCCAAGAACATGTATTAGTAGAATTGCCTATCCTCAGTTAGTCCTAGGATAAATAAAAGCATCTGACGCTCCATTAAACCTGCCCTTGCTGTATCAGGTGGCAGATGTGGATCTGCTGTAAAATTGACTGAAGGGGCGGTAAGAGCCATATTGATGAAGCAGTGTGGCTGCCAGGACTGGTTTAATCCCTAATCGCTTGAATCATCCTGAAGTGTAAAAACAAAACCCACACCAAGAGGATGGAAGGTACGTGTACCAGACAGGGAGGAAGTGGAAAGTTTGTTTAGTGTTGGGGGCAGGGCTTTAATACCAAAAAACAGGATGGCTTCAACTTACAAAGGAATTGTAGGGGAAGGAGAAAGGAATGAGTCGCAAAGCTGTCAGTGCGAGTCTCTGCCTGTTGAGAGACCTGTTCCAGCCAAGCTAGTCATGGTTGAGATCCAGAGTAGGGGGCAGGGAGAGGGGAGCTGTTGAAAAATAACATGAGTCACAATCCAGTGGAAGAAAAATGCCATTTCCTTAATGGGAACTTTAAAACAAGTAAACAGGGAGGAAAAGAACATGCTCACTTGGGAATACTAAGATCATAGCCATAAAAGTCATATCGCTGCTGCTGCTGCTTTGAAATGCATCACAAGCAAATATCCACAGCCTGATTTCCAGCAGGCCCACGGGAAGTCTTGCCCCACGTTTTACCTGCCTACTGGGTCTGCTATTAGAGGTGCATTTAGGAAGTTAGAGCTGGTTGTCCCTGGCCACATCCACAGTGCCAACCATCCTCTCTAATCTACAAGAGCACTTATAATTCAGAATTAGAACACTAGAATCTGAGAAAGGCCCTAGAACAGGGTTTCTGTCCTTGGCTCTATAGATATTTTGGAGTCCAATAATTCTTTTTATGGGGGGTTCTTTTCCTGTACATCATAGGGTGTTTGGCAGCATTCTTGGCCTCTATTAGATGCCAATAAGAAGCACTCCAGTGGTGAGATGGTGAGACCAAAATGTCTCCAGGCACTGTCAATTGTTCCCTGGGAGACAAAATCATCCCCAGTTGAAAATCACTGCCCTAAAACTCTGTACCCATCCTTTGTGACATTTTGCACACAGAGAAAATAAAAATATTTGTATAGAACAAAGGGAAAATTGGAGGGGATCTGGGAATAGCTAAATAAAACACAGTGAAAAAATTCATTACACCTTATATTTATATACTTACAGGAAAAGTAAAATATAGGCTATTTAGAAATATATTAAATACGAAATTTCTATAAAAGTTCCAAATAAAATTATTTCAAAATTTTAAGTTAGAAATGTGAACTTACTACCATTGACATATCTTTTTACCAACAGAACGATACTCAAAATAGCTGCACGAAACTCTGATCAAGACTTTTCAATGATGATTGTCTCAAATTCCTAGTGGTGTCTTTTGAGAAGAACCTTCATTCACACAGGCAGATGATAAAAAAACTTTAAATCACTGTTTACAGCCGTCTGAAAATTTACATCATTTGAAATTAAAGAACCTAATAGCTTATCCTTTTCTTATACTGATAATTTAATTTTTAGTTTTTCTAACAGAAAAAAGGTATTTCAAATTCAAGCTTTTATGTACCTCTTGTTTCAAAAGAATAAGGAAGGTCTAATTTGCATATTGTATATGCATTGCAAGAGCAGTTTCCCTGCAGCTACCATGGAAACCACCAAATGGGCTTCTTGTCCATCCGCTGCAGATGGACAGGGGTCTCTGATGTGTGTAAAGACAAAGATTCTGGGCTACCACTGGCACTGGGCACACCAGAAGCCCGTGTGATATTTCTGCACTCATTCATCCCCACTGGCCGCGTCTTGGGCTGAGCTCAAAGCTTCTGGGGCACTTGGACACAAACTTCCCACTGGTCCTCAGACCTAATCTAGAACGGTTAGTGGTGCAGTCTGGAGCTGGCTACTGAGATGCCCATGCAGGAGAGCACCTTCTTGGCTGCATGCTCTTAAGGCATTTTGGTGGAGAAATGCATGGTAAATGTGACTCTTTGCATTCACTGCCTTCTTTGAGGACTGTAAGGGATAAGGGTGATCCTTGGACTTCTCCCCTGCTCAGACCACTCCCCAAGAAAATTGTGATAGGGTTCTTCTTGGTTAGAGGCACACTCTGAGTGCTGGAGAACTCAGTAATTTGTAGCCCACCTGTAATCCACATGTGGCACACTGGTATGATACTGTGCATAGGTTGGGAAGCTCTGCCTTACAGAATTCTGCCTGGTCCTAGGTGAGTACCCTGTGGCCCAAAGAGAGGTGTGACTCACCTTAGATCACACACTAAGTTAATGACAGAGCTGAGACCAGTACCTAACCCTTCTGGCTCCTGGCACTGCAACCATGTAGATTCTTCATTTCTTGCCTTTATTTTTTCTCCCTGTCTTCCTTCCTCCCACTGACGCATTCACCACACATTCCTCCTATGCCTTGCCTAGTAATCAGAGACACTGGCGTGTACAGCACCTACCACAAGGAGGGCAGTGTTTCTTAAGCTTTGTGGTGCATAAGAATAGAACTTTAAAAATAGGTGTATTTTACTGCTGTGTGTTTGTGGAGAAAGTTGGAGCAGGAAGAGAGAAGAGTGAAGACTTGTTATAGGAAGCATGAGGCAGCATTTCCATTATACTCCATCTAATTTCTTTGGCGGAGTCCTATGCCAAATACGAAAACACGGTGACCTTGGAAGAGACTTAGAGATCCAAAGACTACAGATTTTAAGAGTTTAAACTAACAGACTGTTTCATATATGAAAAATAGAAATGATTTCAGATACTTGAAGGATCATGCAGTTGTTTTCAAATTCTAGTGTGCATGAGAGCTTACTTAACTTACCTATGCAAGTCAGTCTATGTTAGTTGGTGTGGACTGGAACCCATGGATCTGTGTTTTAACAAACACTCTGGAATATTCCATTGAGAATTGCTGAAACAGGAACATGACCTGCTAGCTTGATTGTGCTATATAATGTGGGCATTGCAAATGGCTGAGAGGAGAATGAATTTTTTAATTAAAGTGTTCTAATTGTTATAGGGAAACTCCTGTTTAGAGTATCCACATTCTAAATTATTTCCTAAAACCAAGACAAACAAACACAAATCCCTCTCTGCTTTTCTGTACTTTTCATCTATTCTGAAGCTAGGAGCAGGGATGTCTGGTGTTTGTTCTTAAATGAATGCAGACCGTTTATATAAAAACCCCAACATGAGTGGAATAGCCAAGTCACAAGCTTTCCTGGTCCTACGTGTCTTTGACATTTTGCTGTGCACCCCAGTCCAAATAACAGCTAAGGTTCCCCTTTTTGGGGACAACCTGATTAGACACATTTGTGCAAGGCTCTGCTCCCCAGAAGAGATGAGGGAGATAGTGGGAGAACAAGACAGAGATAGTGCACATTCTTACCCAGAGTTAATAAGTTTGTTCTCAAAGTCCTTTTAAATAAATCTTATACGTGTGTTACATATTATGTTGTGTGTGTGTGTGTGTGTGTGTGTGTGTGTGTGATTACCACCATTTTACTCATGTGGGAAGAGAACATTAGGAGCTCCTGATATCCACATCAAGTACTGTGGTGAATATTCATATATATTTTTCATTTGAGCCTCATAAAACTTTGTGAGGAAGGTAGAGTTGACACTATTCTTATTTTGAAGAAACGGAGATTTAGAGATTTAACATATTGTATAACTTTGAATAAGTCATTAAACTCTTCCATTAAACCAATAAGTTTCTTGTTTTTCTTAACCTATAAAACAGGGAGATTGGCATAACCAATCTCTTGGTAACACTGTATAATATCTTGTCCTAGGTCACAAAGTTAGAAAAGGACTTGAACCCAGATCTTCTTTTTCCAAGTTTACTCTTTGATTTTCTAAGTAACACTGCTTATTAAAAAGGGCTCCACTAGGAGCAGTTAACTGGGGACTCACAAATCTTGCTCTATCCAGGGTCATAAAGTCACGACATGCTCCCTGCACTGATGTCCATCTGAAGAGCCAAGGTGGTCTGTGTGGCCCAATCCCCTTTGTGTCCCCTCAGGGAAGGCCCTGAGGAAGGCACCTGGCCTTGGCTATTCCCACAGAGCCACATGCTCAGAGTCAGGGTGTGGCGAGAATACCAGATTGGCAGGAGTGGCCTCCCTATAGGGCGGCCCTGCTTGGCCACAGCAGGTAGATGTCAGCTTGCTGGAGTTTGAAGGCAAGCACATCTGCGTCCATTAGGCCTTAGGACTGGTTATTCTGTCTCACTGCTTTAAAGTAAGGAAATGGTGCCTTCTTTGCAACACCCACCCAGCAGATACAAATTTTGCAAAGCATGGCAGAACAAGTCAAGCTGCAAATTGAAAGACCTCGTCCTAGTCCCAAATAGCTGCGTGACCTTGGGAAAGTTACTCGACCTCTTAAGAACTGCACAAAGAGAATTTGACTGCTTGATGTCTCCTGAGTGGGTGCTGTGTGTCCTCACCACCATGCACTTTGCTCATAGCCCATCTTCTCCCAACCTGCTGCCCATCCCCTTTTCTACCCACTGTTGAAGTTCCATTCATTTTTTAAAGCCCAGCTTTTCAAGTTCACCTCCTTTATGATGGCCTTTTCTGACCATCCCACTTTACTGTGATCTCTTTTTTATTCCTATGCTCTAGTCTGGCACCACAAAGTGACCTTTCTGTCTTTTCTGTCTTTGTAGTGTGCTCATCTCAGAATCCTTACCCACCCCTAGTTGCATTCACCTAGTGGTGTCTCTTAATAGTCATGTATTTCTGTATCTCTCATCCCCCACAAAGTTTTGCAAAAAGTAAGTATTATTCAATGCAGATTAACTGCACAGTCTTTTCTCACAGAAGGCCTTTACCGGTTAAACGACAAAACTGGTATGGACTTGGATGAGCTAATTAATTTCTGACATTTTTCTCTGTTTACAAAATAGAAGAACCAAAACAGGATACTCCATATCCCAGGATGTTACAAGAAACAATCTTTTAAAATGAATAATTGTTGACCAAGAAACAAAATGCCCAGGTGCACCTGCCTGCTTAGACTAAGAATGCTTCCTTTAAGTAATAATACAAGCGTCTTTCCCCCTCTGTGAAGGATTTCCTGACATCCTCAGATAGACTTGTTGTTTTTAATAATAATAATATTCATTGCACATTACAAAGAATTGGGCACTCTATTAAGTACTTCATGCACACTATTTTATTTAATTTTCACAACCATCCTATGTACTAGTCATTACTAACCTTATTTTATAGATGAGGAAATTAAAGCTTAAGAGATTAAATAATTGAGCAAAAATCACCAAGTAGTGTTGGAGCCAGAATTTGCATATAGGTTAGTCTGACTCCAAAGCCTACATATTTAGTCACTGAATTATCCTACTTTGTTGAGAATCACCTAGAATTATGGGACCTTTTAGTTGTTGCTTAAAGGACAGTGGTGTGAAGAGACTGTCAGTTCTTTGGAAGGGAATGCGATAATTTTTACATTTCTATGTGTTCAGTGTCTGGCACAGAGTAAATGGTCATGAAAGTTGAATGAATGCAGACCAGAAAGGAAGATAAGAATGAGACACAGACTACAATATACCCCAGGCTAGTTGATTGGGACATTACCAACAATGCCAGAGGCATAGGATGGAGATAGCCCTTACACCTGCTGCCAAGAAAGGACTAGGGGGAGAGGTTGCCTTTGAGGTAGCAATGACTCTTTACCCTGGAGTTTCTTCCTCAACATCCTTGACCTGTATAAGCTCCTCATCAGTAGCAAACATGATATGCACAGCATAAGATACTAAACCACTTAGTAACCCATGATCGATTTGTTGCTTGGGTTCTTGGTTGCAAACATAGAAAAAAATCCTAACTAGTATAAGTAGAAAAGGAATTTAAGAAGGATCTTAGGGAGCTCACAAAATTTCCAGGAGGGCCACAGAATCAGGCTTAGGTGTTATTCAATCCAAAACACCAAAACTTCCTTGTGGATGAAGTGTCCACACAACTGCCACTACTGGCAACAAATACCTTGGCTCATACTGATGATGCTAGACTGAAGAAGCTTGAATCTTAGCCAATACTTTACTCCCAAACTGCACACCCTAGCCACCCCCTTTGTTAAAAATTGGAGTCCATGGGATGCCTACATCATCACATTGCTTTCTTCCTAATAAAAGAGCATGAAGTTGCTTGATGAAGCATAACTTTACATATTGACATCCAAGCTTCAAAACCCGAAACTGTAAAACTGCTAGAACAAAACATAAGGAAAAAGCTCTGCAACATTGGTCTGGGCAATGAGTTTTTTGGATATGAACTTAAAAGCATAGGCAAAAAAATAGACAAATGGGATTGCATCAAACTTAAAAGCTTCTGCATGGCAAAAGAAATAATTAACAAAGTAAAGAGACAACCCAAAATAAGGAGACACTGAGTAGGAAAAAATATTTTCAAATCATACATCTGATAAGGGGTTAATATCCAAAATATATAAGGAATTCAAACAACTCAATAGTTAAATAAATAAATAAATAAATAACCCAATTAAAAATGAGCAAAGGACTTGATCAGACACCCCTCAAAAGAAGCCAAACAAATGGCTAAGCAGTTTATGAAAAAATGCTAAAAATCATGAATAATTGGGGAAATTAAAATTAAACCACAATGAGATATCACCACACACCCCAAAGGATGAAAGATAACAAGTGCTGGCAAGGATGTGGAGAAACAGTAATGCTTGTGCACTTTTGGTGGTAATGTAAATTAGTACAGCCATCATGGAAAACTGTGTTGAGGTTCATCAAAAAACTAAACACAGAACTATCACATGATTCATAAATACTACATTTGGGTATTTATCCAAAAGAATTGAAATCAAAATGTTGAAGCGATATCTACACTCCTGTGTACATTGTTGCATTATTCATAGTAACCAAAATATGAAATCAATGTATGTGTCTATCAACAGATGAATGGATAAAAAATGTGATATGTATATATATAAAATATAGAATATCCACACACATATTGGACTACTATTCAGCCTTAAAATAAATTCCTGTCATTTGCAACAATGTGGATAAAATTTGGAGGACGTTATGCTAAGGGAAATGAGCCAGGCACAGAAAGACAAATACTGTGTGATTTTACCTCTATGTGGAATCTAAGAAAGTTGAACTCATAGAAGTAGAGAGTAAGGATGATTGCCAGAGGCCGGGGATTGAGGGAGGGGGTGGGAACAAGAGGGAGTTGCTAGCCAAGGGTACAAAGTTTCAGTTAGACAAGGGTAATAAATTTTGAGATCTATTGCTCAGTGGGGTGAATATAATTAATAATAATGTATATTTCAAAATAACTAAGACAGTAAATTCAAATGTCTCACCACAAAAAATAGTAAGTGAGGTGATAGATATGTTAATTAGCTTGCTTTAATTATTCCATATTGTATGCATATATCAAAACACATTGTATGCATAAACATATACAATTATGATTTGTCAATTAAAATATGTATATATAAGAAAGAAAGGTTGGGAAAGAGACTTCTGGCTCTTACCTTGGCAGAGCAGAGTTCAAAACACAAGTCATTCTCCCAAATTCTGAGGGATGCCATGAAGTATAACAGATGCTAATATAATAGCAATGGAAGCTGAAACTTACTGAGCCTACATTCTAGGCATTTTACATACACCCCTATTCTTCCTTGTAACAGCCACACAACTGGTAGCAGCAGTGTGCCCACTTCACACAGCGGGACAGTAGGGCTTAGAGAGGCTAGTTTCCTAAGGCCATACATCTAAGGTGCTAAGTTCTTTTTTTTTCTTTTTAATTAATTAATTTATTTTTTCCCAAATTCTGTGGGTACAAATATTGTTAGGGTTACATATCTTGCCCCTGCCCCCCACCCCCACCCCACTCTGCCAGAGCTTCAAGCGTGTCCAGTCTTCAAGTGATGACTAGAGTAGAGTAGAGGTCCTTGCTACTTTCCTGAACTTCCCCTTATCACTACACTTCTTATTTTGTTGTTATTACTTATTTAAAAGTTTCTTACTTTCTAGGTGCCATGAGCATACACAGGTCTGACTGTCTTGTTCACTGTTGTGTGTGTTGTGTTCCTAGCATCAGTTATATTCACTCATTCAGTTAACAGACATTCAACCTTCACTGCGCATTGGGCACATTCAGCTGTCTACTCACCAGCAATGCATTGGCTCTGTCTAACATGCCAGGCACTGCTGGTAGGTCCTAAGGACACCACGGGAACAGGACAAGCGAGGCCCCTGCCTCATGGTGTTTACATTCTGCCTAAGGGAGACAATCAATAAATAAACAAGTGTATAATGTAACTGCAGGCAATAAATGCTTCAAGGAATAATAAAGCAGAGGAGGAGGAAGAGAGTAACGGGGGGGGGTGTTGGGGTGATGAGGAAGAGACAGCATACGAGACACCAGAATGAAAGAAAATTCTTCTTACCCCCAGGAAGATCTGGAGAGCTGTGCTCTCAGTGTTGGAAATGGCAAGTGCAAAGGCCCTGAGATGGGAAGGAATTTGCCCATTTCGGGAATAAGAGGACCAATGGGCTAGAGTACAGTGAATAAAAGGGAAAATGCTTGGAAATGAGTTCAGAGGGATAGTCAGGGGGCAGGCCGTATATGACCTTGAAGCCACTCCCCTATTTAGGTTTCATTCAATACATTGGAAGGTTTTGAGCAAGGAAATGCCATAATCTAATTCGATGGGATCACCTTAGTTGAACTCAATAAACATTTGCTAAATACTGAGTTAGTGTTTAAGGGTGGAGATTGGGCTGACACAGAGGTCTGACTGAAAGTCTTAAGACACTTAAATTTGACTGCTTAGCTGTATGACCTTGGGCACGTACTTTGCCCTTCCTGGACTTAGGATAGGAAGAGGAAACAATTTTACGGAGGCATCTATCATCTATCTACTGATAGATGGGTAGAGGCACCAAGGAAAAAAAGGAGTGGAAAGAGTAGTGCCAGATACAGCAAAAACCATGTAAGGGAGAGGCCGGTGGGGGAATGGGGGTGTAGGCAAGAACCTGTGAATCTCGGCTGGGGCTCCTTTCATCTTCCATCTCATGCACTGCCGCCTGTATACTCACTGTCACTCTCTGCTCATTGAGGGCTTCTTTGGTTTTGTTGACCACATTTTCTGCAATTACTCATGAAGTACATTTTATAAGTCCTCGTGGGAGAACTTTATTTATATTTGGTGTCAGGAATAGCAATCTTTTCTTGAGAAATTTAAAACAAATTCTAAGAAATCTAGGAATCCCATAACTTACATCAGGTCTCTCTTTGTATGTCAGTGCTGGAAAGCTTAGAGCTGCGTGAGTGTCATTTTTGCATGAATTTCCTTCTAACTCTATCTCGTGTCCCAATCACGTTTGTCTGTTTTATTTGCACCTGCTTCTTGTTTATGTTTCTTTGTGGTCTTTAAGTATCTCTGATAGCTACATTAACTCCTATATGGAGCAACGCAGGAAATAAATAACAAACAAATGCAGCATCTGAAAGAATCTTTATTGCAAATCATCAGTTCCACTTCCCTTGTAAGCCCATTTGTTGGATGTGTGACTCAACTTCTGGATGAGAAATTATGTCCAGTAAGAGGCTGTGACCCAAGTTTCTGCTCTGTCTTCTTTTTTTTTTTCCAGAGGAGAGATTAAATGAGCTCAGTTCTTTTTCCAGTCACTCTGAGAACAAGAGTAGGATTAGCTTAACTACTTGTATCAGGCAAAAAAGAGACCCAAGTGTCATCAGCACTTTTATCATCACTTCTTGGCTCAAATTTAGGCTAGTTCAGCTATTGATGCAAAGCCAATGCACACACTTGCTCACTTTGGCTTGTGGCAGGGGTCTTAGCTTGTCAATCTCAGTTGTACTCATCATGAAATAAAGACAGCTTCAAGCACATATTCATGTGAGATGGGTCTCCAAAGGCATGTCCCCATGAAGAACTACTTACTGAGCCAAAGTCAGTTCACATCTGCAATGTAGAGGTCACCATGTTCCAGAATCAAGGTCACATCATGGAGCATTTGTCATTGACTGTGACAGAAGACATCACTATTGCAAATTTGAACAAGAACCAAGGAAAATGGTAGCCAAGATTTCTACTTAGGAGCCTATATGAGATGAGCCATTCCCTGAAGACTCCTAGAACAAGTGAGGGAAGAGTTGTGGGGTGGGGGATGTGGAATTATTGTAACAGCAGACAGGGGAAGAGCCAGAGAAATATCGCTTTGTCACTGAGTTATTACGGCCCAAGGTTGTTTGGCCTGGAGAAATGCTATTGACAGACTATTTTTAGAAAGGATTGAATTGGTAAAAGCACAGAAAATATTTATTTAAATAAATTTCTGATAGCTTCTACAAACAGTGGAGTAAATTTCCCTGTAATGCAAAAGAAACCCTATGAACTCAGTCACTGTTGGGAACGAATAAGTCGTATACTGGAGAAGGGAGGTGTACTTCCAGTCATGGTCAGTCATTTGAGAAAATTTATTAAGAACTGATTACAAGGTTGTCCCATGCTTGTGGTAGATCTATTTATGGGAAAAATATGGTTGTCATGGAAACTGCAGGCAACTATCCTCCCCCTACTCAGGCACAAATGATCTAAAAGCCCTCTGACCTAATTATTGTCTCTAGGCAAAAAGCTTAGGAGCTTCAAGACTGTTCTAAAACTAGACTTCTCGTTTTGTGCATTACACCTTCATTCCAATTCTGAAATGTGCTGTGCAACCAGGGCCCTTTTGATGAAGAGGAAGATAAGGACTCAAGCCCAAGGTCTGTGCTGCTTTGTTGGAGTGTGCAAATCCACCCTCGTCTTTGCATTTGCCTTAGCCTGGCTTCAGTTGCAGGCTGCAGAGAGAACAAGTGGGTAGGGGCAGGAGGTATCTGAAACACCAGAAGGACTAGGATGAGTTGATCATATACATACTTTTTTGCCCGGTTCACACTAATGCCTTTAACAGGCTGAGAATCTCAAGGTTAGACAGCATAGACTAAGAACAATGGGCTTGCCTTTCACTTGAAGTGTCTGTCCTTCTCAAATTCCAGCTCTACTGCTTAATAGCCCTTTGACATTAGACAAATCCCTCAGAGCCTCAGTTGCCTCCTGTGTTAAATGGGGATGTCAGTTATTAAAATCACAGACTTGCTTACAGATCAAATGAGAAAATGCCTTTGAAGAGTTTTGGGTTTTTGTTTTTTATATCAAATAGGAATTCGTGATTCTTTTATTCAGCTTCATGGAAAGAGGTTAGCACCCAGCCAGGGCTATGTTGCATCTTATTCAGCTGTGAGTGCTCAGATTCTGGCGTAGTGCCTGCTTTAGTGTAGGAGTTTAGTAACTGTTTTTTGTTGAAGAAACAAAGGGTTGTAATCACTTTGCCTGGAATCTCTTTGATATTTGATTCTGAGAATTGGAAGAGAAGTCAGGAGGTCATCTAGTCCATGCCTATGCCTCTGGCTCTGGCTATACAATTTGGTATGGAATGAAAGTTGCTTCAAGGATATGAGTGTTTGCAGACCTCACAGCTGAGCTATAGGGGCTTGGGATGGAAGATTCAGTGGAACACAGAGCAGGTCTGGTACCTTCAGATAAAGCAGGCTGTTTTCTGCATAGGCATCATTAGGCCCATCTCCTGTATATAGATAATTCCAGCATCCTTATCTTCCTGTTGGTTTATGGGGCAATGTCTCTGGAAGACTCCCATCCAGAATACAGATATATTCCCAGAGAAAGGTAGGTACCACTGGACAAGTAGGTAGCACTTAGTAGGTAGCATTGGATAAATAAGATTTAAGGGGGCAGGGAGGATTGAGGGTAGAGCAGATTTGGGGTTATTTCTCCAGGAGCATGAAAAGGTGGTGTGCTTCACTGAATTCCAGACCAGCTGGGACAACACAATAGTACTAGGAAAAAGAGGACCTAGACACAGAAACTGTGGGATGTGCATCTAGAGCAGATGTGGCAAACTCCATCATTTTGACTAATTTTTTAAACTGAAATTTTAATTGAGATAATTATAGATGCCCGTACAGTTGTAAAAAACAATTCAGAGATCCCTTATACACTTTGCAATTTCTCCCAGTGGTAACATTTTGCAAAGTTATAATATAATGTCACAACCAGCATATTGACATTAATATAATCCAAAAGTATTATCTGGACTTCCCCAGTTTAATTTCACATGTGTGTGTACTTATATGTATTAAGTTCTAAATAATTTTTCTCATCTCTGTAGGTTTATGTATCCACCACCATGCACAAGATACTGAACAATTTGACTAATTTTTAAAGTAATTAAAATTTTCAAAGTATAGTTCCCTTAATTTTCTCATGTAACACAACTGTGTGAGATAGTCAGAGAAGATCGTATCACCTCACAGTTCCAAATGAGGAAACTGAGGCCCAGATCAGTCAAGTGATGTGTTTAACATCACTAAGATATTATGTAGCACAACTGCTACTAGAGTTTATTTCTCTTGATTCCTAATTGAATACCCTTTTTTTTTTCTTTTTTTTTTTTGAGACAGAGTCTCGCTTTCTTGCCTAGGCTAGAGTGAGTGCCGTGGCGTCAGCCTAGCTCACAGCAACCTCAAACTCCTGGGCTCAAGTGATCCTCCTGCCTCAGCCTCCCGAGTAGCTGGGACTACAGGCACAAGCCACCATGCCCGGCTGATTTTTATATATATATATATTAGTTGGCCAATTAATTTCTTTCTATTTTTATGGTAGAGACGGGGTCTCGCTCAGGTTGGTTTTGAACTCCTGACCTTGAGCAATCCGCCCGCCTCGGCCTCCCAGAGTGCTAGGATTACAGGCGTGAGCCACCGCGCCCGGCCTGAATACCCTTTTTATTAAGTCCTGCTGCCTCTCTGACTTGGACAACCTAATAACAAAAGAATGGCAATAAAATAAAGATAATACTAGTAGTGGAGTATTAGCTCTTTTTTTTTCACTCTTCTTTGGTGCCATTTCTATGGAGAAGGCATTGTGTTAAATAACCGAGGAGCATTTTGTCATTTATCAGGTATCACCTGCACTTTACAGATGTGGGAAACGAGTCTTGGAGGGGATATATAGCATCCCTTGCTCCTACAGCTAGTGGGAGGTGGAGTAGGGACTCAAATCCAAGTTTGTCCGCTGTCAAGCCCTGGGAGTGCTCAGAACTACTGCGCTAGAGCTGCGGTCCCCAACCCTCCCCATCCCCCAGTACTGGCCACACAGCAGGAGGTGAGCGGTTCTTAGAGCTGAGGCAGAGATGCTAGCGCTGGGGAGTGGCTGCAAATACAGATTATCATTAGCAGAAAGGTTT